>NW_017737854.1:0-1135 GCF_001890085.2 Hipposideros armiger
TAATTTCAGTTGAGAGAATTAGTCATCTTTTCAAAGAAATGGATGCTTTTCTGATGTTATATGTTGATATTTTCAATAAATTAATGTGCTTGCTTTTATTTTTTTATAGTATTTTACTAAAATATTTATCCTAAAACAGTTGCTTTACATTTGTCTATAAAGATTTATTTAACTAAAAAATTATAAGCAGGATTTATCTCAAAAAGTCTCTAGAGCACTTTACGTAGGAACACTCTTCTTTGGCTCACCCACAGTTTTTACTGCTTTTACTCTTTGTAAGGCTCCTCCTCGAATAGGCAGTGTTTTAATGGCAATATCTGTATCAGCCAGAGGTCCTCCTATTAATCGGGCAGGGGTGCTTTCCAGGGTTACTACCTGACCGGAGGGCACCTAAAAAGGCAAAAGGTAAATATCTAAGAGTCCATTTACAACATTTTTCAATAAGACAAACCCATTCATCCTTTAGCTTACTTTGGAAGAGACACAAAATGTACATATTAAGTAACTAGGAGGCAGCATGGCATAATGGAAAGATAAGGGCTTTGGAGCCAGGCAAATGGGTTTGGATTCTACTTCTACGGCTTCTCAGCTTCGCAATCAGGGCCAAATAATGTCTAGAAGAGGACACGAGGAACACTGGAATATGGCGTGGATCTATCTGCCAGCACAGGAGGCGCTGCACATTTTCTGTCAAAGGGATGTAGCAATATATTCTGACTGTGTTTGTAGCAGTTTCTTGGGCAACCTGCAGGGCTGGGTCGAGAGCAAACCAGCACTGGGTGAGGGTGGAGGTACCTTGGAGATAAATATACCTTAACTATGTGAAATTTGAACAGTGAAAAGAAAATATATGATACAAAACCCCATGGAAATAACATTTTGAGGGCTAAATTCAGTATGTGCTAAGAAAAATTATGGCTAAAAAAATATCTTACCGTTGTGTTAAAGCCTTTAATAACTGTTTGGTGAAATATTGCATTTGGTGGTCGCTCATTGTATCTAGAGGATTCTATAGCTTTTTCCTGAAGTCTTTTTGCTTTCTGAAGATTTTTAAATTAGAAAATAATATTTTTATTAAAGCATTAACTATGGTACTTACAACGAAGTATACAAGTTACATTTAATTGTGTCTGGC
>NW_017737855.1:0-1136 GCF_001890085.2 Hipposideros armiger
AATATCAACATGGGCCAGTGAAGCCACGTCCTCTGCAACTAGAGTGAAGAACAAAAGGACAGGAACTTGTCTATTTCCCTCCCCCAATTCCCCAATTTAAAAAAAAACAACAAATGACAAATTATAATTAACAAACATTCTTGCCAGTTGCCCAAAAACTTTTGGCTTCCATCCAAAAAGACCATTTGTAAAGTCTGGAAGGTGGTGGAATACCTCCTTTCAGTCAATGTCTTGACTCCTGTCTAAAACCATCCACCTTGGGGCGTGAGGTAATCATGAGTTCTTGACACAGATACCTGTCTTTTAGAAATTACACTGAAACCACCAATTCATTCTGTAGCCATTGCTAAACAGCTGTCTATAGATAATAACTTTTAGTCACTACCAGTTTAGGCCAAATTGGAGCCAATGACCTTAGGGTGAAAAGTTTTATATTCCATTTCCAGTCCCTGAAGCTATCAAAGGTTCTTGTCGGAAGAATTGTAATTCATGAATTTCAGCATGCTGCCTCCAGCCCAAAGCTCAGAGATTGTTTCTTGAAACTTAAAGTCACACTTAAACTATGGGTTGCTCGTGACATGAATGTAAGAGAATGCTGTAAGAATTTTTTTTTTCTAAACAATGTTTCAATTAATTAGTATAAAACTTACTTGGGCAATTATCCACCTCAATTAAGGGGATGGATTCTTAGTATCTCTAAGTAAAGATGTGAACTAAAAAGTTCAGAGTCCATATTCTTCATCATCACTCATTTTTTTTAATTGGACCGCCAAAATAGAAATTTACTTTTTTTTCTCAACATAAGAAAATTTTGTGGGAAAATTAGTGGAGACATGTGAACCACTGTAGAAGAAAATTGTTAAGTGTTCTCACCTTGTTATCACTGAAACAACAACATAGTTTAATGGAGAAGAAATGGTAGGTTGGGCCTGTGGTATTATTTTCACTTAGTATTCATTCCTGTGAGGTAATCATCTAAATTAATAAGGATTTGCCCTTTTATATGGAGGAGAGAGCCTGATCCAAATAGCCTCATCAAAAGGAAATTGCTAAATGAAGTCATTACTCTAATTAGTGTTTATGCCCCAATGTTAACAGTATACCTTTTTAAAATATGACATTCAATACATTCTAAT
>NW_017737856.1:0-1078 GCF_001890085.2 Hipposideros armiger
TCAATCAATCAATCAATCAATCAATCAATCAATCCAATACATCTTTAACCCATTCCTAGCAGATATTCCACATGATTACACCAGATGGCTTTCAAAAGTAATGCCCAGGGACCAATTCTTCCCCTCCAGCATAAGTCCTTTCCTTCTTCCACATGCTATCAAAAGTGAAATTGGGGATAAAAGTGCTAGTAACCTAACAGCCCTGCAGGCAATTGGTCTGTTTCTCTTTGGCCTGAAGTTACTGTTTCTCAAGAGCCACTGTGGAAAGAATAGAGGAGACCATGATTTTAGATAATTCCACTTTCCCCCTTGCTTTGCAATCTCTTCTTCTGGGACACTCATGTAGCCCCATCGGAACACCCCCAGTCTCTGTCGTACCAGTGAAGTTAGAAAGGTAGTTTCCTTCTCTTAGGACTAGGTCCAAACACCTTAGGATGACTGTCATCCCTTTATAACCTGACCTGTGTTCAACTCTCACCGTTGCCACCACTTTATAACTATCCTCCTCTCTGTTAAATGTCTCTCAGTTCTATCAACAAACCACACTTGGCCCAATCCCTGAGACTTTAGCTGTATAATTCCGCCCCCCCCCCCAACACACACTTACTGGATGAAACAAACTCATCCTTCAGGACCAAGAGGCATCACACTTCCCATGGAAAGCCTTGGTTGGCTACCACCCCCTCAAATGTCCTTGCCTGGACCAAACACAACCTACACATATTTGTTAGTGAAAGGAGTCTCTACCAGAGAGGAATTCTTTCTGATAGCAGCACAGGCTAGTTGACTACATGGACTTTTCCCAGTGGAGGGCAAACTGATGGTTTCTGTTGTAGGTGTGAACTGGATGGAGGAATATTTTTAAATAAAGGTTTATTTGGTGCAGATTGATAGTGAGACAGAAGGCATACTTGGGATCCTGGGCCGTAACTTGATTTTTCTGTTTTCTACCCCTTGAAATGTATGTGTGCTTCAATAAAGCTTTCTCACTTGTAAAGGGAGAGAGAGAGAGAGAGAGAGAGAGAGAGAGAGAGAGAGGGAGATTAAAAAGGAGATAAAAGTTTCTGAATAAATTTTA
>NW_017737857.1:0-1076 GCF_001890085.2 Hipposideros armiger
CAGCTGGGAAACCCGGTTCGGTTTCAGGTTGAAAGACTGTTGAGGTCAAAGCTGAGGAAGGGTTAGAACGAGGGTGGGAATGACTATTAGGAGTAGGTTTGCGGGTCAGTTTGCAACAAAATGAAGGTAGGGTTAGGGCCATCGTCAGCATTAGGTTATGGGACATGTTTGGATTAGGGATCGAGACACGTAATGGGGTAGCTTTATGTTTTCTCACAGGTAGAGGCAGGTTTACGTTGAAAGACAAATTTAGGGACAGATTTAGGGTTAGGTTGCGGGAAGGCTATACGTTATGGAAGGAGTTACGGTTAGGTCTATGCACAGAGGTAGAGTAGGGTTCAGGTAAAGTGAGGGGTAGGATGGGTGATAAGGAGAGCTTTCTGGTTCAGGACACTCCCACTGCTAAGGGTGAGGTTTAGCAACAACTTTAAGGTTTCTGGTAGTAAGAGCGTGATGTTTGGTTTCGGGTTAAGGTGAAAACTGGGTTACCGTAAGAGTCACGTGCAATGCTAGGGTTAGTGTTAGGGACGGTGTTAGGCTAGGGTTAGGGAAAGGATTAGGTTTCAAAATAGCGTCCGTGGTAGGTGTAGTTTCAGGCAGTGGTTTAGCGTTCAGATGAGGGCCAGGTTGACCTACTTTGCTAGGAAGAAGGCCACGGTCAGTTCTAGGGTTAGGATTTGGGTTTCCAGGCAAGGTTAGTGAAAGGTTCAGATTTTGTGGGTTATGTTTAGAGAAAGGGGAAGGTTTAGCCTTAGGGAAAGTTCAGGGACAGGGCTAGCATCAGGGTCAGGGAAAGCATTAGGCGTTGGTGGAAAGCTCAAGACACTGTGAGATTTCGGCTTAGAGGCAGGCACGGTTTACCTTGAGAAACAGAGTTCAGGTTTGGGATAGCTATAGGACAGGGTCTAGGGAGGGTGTTAGGTTCAGTTCTAGGGACATGTAGAGCTTTCACTTTAGGGTTAAAGGCAGTGTTAGGGGTGTGTTTATGGACTGGAATAGAGGTATGTTTCTACAGTCAGGAAGGGTTCATGTAGGGAGAGTTAAGTGGAGGGTTAGGGTTTGCAGGAAAACACGGT
>NW_017737858.1:0-1135 GCF_001890085.2 Hipposideros armiger
AACCTGTCAGGTGGTTACTGTGTGGTTGAGGGTAAAGAGAAGAGCCCTGCCAACAGAAGTAGGCATAAAGGCATCACTTCTGACTGACGTTCAACATTGACCAAAATGAGCATCTTTCCATGGGCATGTGTCAGTTGGAAATGGCTCATTTCAGATTGAAATATGGGCAATGTTTAGACAAAATGGTGAGTTGTAGTTTAAATTCTCTTCGTCTGAAATATATGGTCTTTTCTCGATGAAAATAAAATACTAGGCTCTTTTGTTGACTTCCTATGCTATAATGTTTTGGAAGTTAAATTTTCCTTCAGATTAACATTAGCCAAATTAACTTGCTAATGTCATTTTCACTAATTCCAATATTTAAACATTGCCCGCGTATTTCAATCTGACAGGAGCCGTTCCCAACCCACACTTCACTGTAGGCCAGTAGACTTGACCAGAGCTGAGGTGAGCCACAGCATCTCTCACTGAGGAGCGGGGTGGGAAGTCAGGGGGACAGTGAGTATAGAACCTTCTGGCTGTCCTTAGATTGATAGTGACAAGCACTGCTTGACGGGTATTTCGGTTAATTTCCAGAGAATCTACATCTAGACTTCAGCTGAAACAAATATAAACCCGTGATTTTTGCCCATTGTCAGCCATATTCAGTTGCCACTTTAATTTGAATGTGTCTTACTGAAACTATTCTAGTAAGCAGTTTCCTACCTCTCACTCTTTCTTCACTTGGCAGTCAATAAGACCGTGTTTCTCAGTTTTGATATGCCAAAGCGTTCGGTAGATTGTCTTCAGGTTCTGGCCCTCACCTACGTAATTCCGGTCTCAAGACAGATGTGGAACTCATTCAGTGCATTGACTATGTCCCAGAATTGATTCGCTCCCCTTCCATAGATTGGAGGAGAATAGCCATTCAGCTGAGAAAAATCGGATCTCCCTCCCCCTCATTTGGGTTTTGTTCTTATCTTAAAAATCAAAACCAAAGAAGATAAAAATGATGTGTCAGAGGCTCCTGGTGACGCAGGAGGAAGTAACTGAGAAAGAAGTAGGCAGATATTGAAAGGCCACATGTTCAAGAAAGCAGCCTGGACTGTGCAGAAACCTGTGTGGACTCAAACTGTGCTTCTTCCCATCTCTCCTA
>NW_017737859.1:0-1090 GCF_001890085.2 Hipposideros armiger
GGACGAATCCTTGGTTCCTTGAACGTGAGTGGCCCCAGTAAACATTCCGTAGGGCCCGATGTTCTAAGGCTGCACATCGGAACCCTGGGAGAGGGGCAAGTGCAGACTCCCAGGCCCCGAGCCTGGAGGCTCTGATTGGCTAGATCGGGGATGGGGCCCAGGAGCCTGGTTTTTGTGGTAAATGCTCCAGGGAACTCTGAGGCAGCTTGCCAGTTTGGGAAACGATGTTCTAAGGAACGTGATCTGGAAATACAACGGTAAGGAGTGCCTTTATGGGGGCTGCACAGATTTTCATGGTAGTTGCTTCCATTTCCGGCTATGTACTTTTACAAAATGCACATTGCTCAAACGACCTTTGGAGGAGCTTAAAGGAATCCCCAGTGTTTTAAGGAACGCATTCAGGACTCAGCTTGGGTTTATGGGCTCAGAGGGCTCAATTTCCCAGGTGCTATTGGGTTGTCGGAAAACTCATGATGTATTTTTTCTATGTTTTTTGTTGCAAAAATACGTCATGACTTTTCCAACAGCCCAATAGTTGGACAATGCAAGACAGCTTCTAGTCATACCTGGAGTACACAAACAGGTGACTCTGGGCAGGCACCGAAGCCAAGAGAAATGGCTGGCACCACAGCTTACATCACTTAAAACGTGCTCAGTCACCACATGTGACCGTCAAGTCTTAGCTGGTTGTCAGGAGTTATGCCTGCCTGATGGGGAGCCGTAAAATGCTACATTTGTTAAAAGCTGTTTGGCGACAGAGCCTTAAAGTTCATATTCTCTGTGCCAGTCATTCTAGTTCTAGGACTCTGACCCAGGAAAATAATCAGGGAAGTATGCAAAATCCGTACACAGAGATGCTCACTCATCAGAGCCATGTCTCTGGTGGCCAAAATACTTCAGACAACACACGTGTCCACTGGGGAACAGTTCAATTAAGAATACCGCCTTTAAAGAGCGTGTTGTCTATAACAAGCTAATATGCTTCTGCACAGTAAAAGGAATGATCAACAAAATGAGATAGCAAGCTACGGAATGGGAGAAAATATCTGCAAACCACACATCAGATGAGGGGTTAATACCCAAAATATGT
>NW_017737860.1:0-1126 GCF_001890085.2 Hipposideros armiger
GACATTTGGTTTCCTGAGATCTTACAATAAAATGATATGTTACAAAAGAATCATTGTTACCTGTCAGATGTTATTTCTAGCTTTACTGATATAAAGGGAAGCAATACCTACACAAGGTCTAGTCTTTGAAAAGATATATCTATTTGGGGCCACTTTAGCCTTTAAAAAAAAGCCCAAAACTTTATTTTTTCCCTTCTATCTATATAACTGAAAAAAGTCAATGGTATGTATTTTAAAGAAGAATCTTAATATAAGATAAAATGGTTGAGCAAGTAAATGTCCTAAATTTATGAATTGAGTTAGTCGAAAGCTTAAAATCAACAAGAGGGACTTTTGTATTTTTTTCCATTTTTGTCAACTCTCCATGTTTGCTTTTATTTTGTATTCTTCTGCACTACAACATAGTCTTAACTAAGTGTTTAAGAGGATTTTAAGCTTGATAGTTTGTTTCTAAGCACCCTCCCTTTCTGAAGTCTTATGATACTCACTACAGTACAAGAAAAGAACATTTGGTTAGTTGGCTCAGCTGTCCAGAGAACTTTGGATTGCAATTCTGTGTTTCCTGTCTAGCTACATCCTATTTCACAGACACAGGCTGCACCCATACTCCCAACTCATGTTTATGGCAGTGCACGGTGGGGGTAATATACATGAATATGAACAATTCTGGGAAAACCCATCTCCCCCATCCCTGGATAAACAACGCAAAACCAACCCTATTCCCAATATGAATTTTTGGCAAAAAAAGGGTATTTGTTATCCTTTATTCAGTTACCCGCAAGTTTTTTTAAAAAAATATATACCTTCAGAGGATGAAACATATAGACAATGACATTACTACTCTGTAAGACATTGAAAGTCACTGTTTTTAGTTAGTTAGTTAACTAATTAATGGCAAACCTGAGACCCATGGAGAGAAGGAGAAATGAAAGTCAAAGTAGGACTGCTCTGCTCATGCAGAAGAATCTTCCACTTTTAGTGGGAAAGAGTCTTGCAATTAAAAAATGCTGAAACATTAACATTTTCATTTGTTGTTAGATTTGGGGACAATCATGCAGACCTGGTTTCATATCTGTGCCATGTAGCTCTAATTCAGGTGTGAAAATTCAACCTGGGTGTTAGAAAC
>NW_017737861.1:0-1135 GCF_001890085.2 Hipposideros armiger
AGAAATTCTAGTCAGAACAATTACAGTAGGTAACAGAAAATAAATAAAAGGCATTCAATTTGGAAAGGGAGAAGTAAAATTATCTCTCTTTGCAGATGATATGATCTTATTATGTCGAAAACCATAGATTTTACCACAGAAAAGAAAAAAACTGTTAGAACTAATAAATTCAGCAAAGTTGCAGAAAACGTCAACACACAAAGATCAGTTGCATTTCTATACACTAACAATTAACACCATGCAAAGAAAATTACAAGAACAATTACATTTACAACAGTGTCAAAAATAATAAAATACTTAGGAATTAACTTAACCAAGGAAGTGAAAGATTTGTACAATGAAAACCATAAAACATTGCTGAAAGAATTTAAAAATATAAATAAATTAAAACACATCCCATGTTTATGGATTGGAAGATTTAATACTGTTAAAATGTCAGTATTACCCAAAGTGATCTACAAATTCAATACAATCCCTATCAAAATCTGAATGACTTTTTTTGCAGAAATAGAAAAATCCATCCTAAAACTCAGATGGAATCTCAAGGGACCCCAAATAGCCAAAAAGATCTTGAAAAGAAACAAAACTGGAGGACTTGTACTTCCTGATTTCAAAACTTACTACAAAGCCACAGTAATCAGAACAGTGTGGGACTGGAATACAGACATAAAAACCAATGAAATAGAAGGCAGCTTAGAAATAAACCCTTGCATATATGGTCAAATGATATTTAACAGGATGCTAAGACCATTTAATTGGGAAACAACAGCCTTTTCAACAAATGGTGCTGGGAAAACTGGATATCCACATGCAAACAAACGAAGTTAGACCCCCTACCCTATACAATATACAAAAATTAACTCAATATGGATCAAACCTAAATGTTAAGACATAAAACAATAGAACTCTTAGAAGAAAACAGGACAGAAGCTTCTTTCCATCAGCTATGGCAAAGATTTCTTGGATATGACACCAAAAGCACTGCTAACAAAAAGTAGACAAGGGCCGGCCGAGTGGCGTGTTGGTTAAGAGTTGGATTGGGACGTCAGCTCTGAGCAGCAGGGCCCCAGTTCGGATACCACATTAAGGCCAGTGACGCTGCACTCTTTACAGCTAAGATGGTGAACAACAGCTC
>NW_017731419.1:0-8935 GCF_001890085.2 Hipposideros armiger
CCGAGTCAGCACGGGCCCTGAAGGCCAGGAGTCTGTGTGTGACCTGGCGAAGGGTCCGTAATGATCTGAGGCCCAGGGCTTCTTCAGACCATGGGCCTTGACGGGCCAGGTAAGACCTGGTGGGAAGGCGTGTATGTATGTGGTGCCAGGTGAGCCCCTCCCCAGCCTTGACCTGAGCACTTTGATAACGAATTCATGGTTTTCTTGTTCCTAAGGAGCATCCTTAGACGAGGAGGGGACAGGTGAGAGGGGTATTCACCAAGGCCACCCCTGCCCAACAAATAGGCATGGCTAAAAGCATCAATTACGTAGTCAGCAGAATCTGCGCCCCTCCCCTAGGAGCCCAAGATTGGCCACCTGGAGGGTCAGGGGGGACGCTGTCCCCACCCTGCTGTGTGAGCACCCTGGAGCATTGAGCCCTGCCTAGAGGGGAGCAGGGGGCTGAAATGTCCAAAGGCACGGGGTCAAGGCCACAATGGCCAGCCCCTGTGGCAATATGAGAAAAACTGCAAATGTCTTATTGAGGTTTAAGATAAATCCAAAGACACTGAGATACAAACAGAAACATGACTTAGGCTCCACGATATACACAGTTGATTTCACAGTCTTCTGACATCTCTAACGATTAATAAGCATGACTTCCTGAGAGCTGGCGGGGGCACCCTTGAGGGTCTAGTTCTGCTTGGGGAGCACCTTCCCCATTGCAGAGAAGAGAGGCATGACTCACTGGTTTCAGCCCCTGGCCGGCATTGGGCTCTCCCATCAAGCTCCCATAACCTTTCAGAGGCACAGACCCATCGCCGGGGGACACTGACCTATTCTCTCAGCTCCGGGATCACGACCAAAACCACGTGCTGCCTCCTCTCCCACTCATCTCAGTACCAGGGGGCAGAGGGAGGAAGGGGCTTTCAAGAAGTAGGAAATGCTAAGAAAAGTCTCACAGAAGCAGAGCAAGGAGGGGCTGGGACAGACTGACAGCTGCCAAGCAAAGACGGTCATAAAGAATAAAGACTTACGTGGGGCAGGAGGCAGATCACAGTGCCCCACGGTTGTGGGGGAGCTGGGAAACCCACAGAACAGAGCCTCCCTAACGGTGAGGACCCTGCTATTTTCTCCACCCCCACCCACTCAACAATGCTCCTTTTTTCTTGGGCAGTGACCCCACTTGTCGGGCCTGTTCTCTGACAAGGTCACCCTGGGGGCTGTTCCCTGTTCCCGGGGTGGCCCCCTGCTCTGGGGCACAGCCCAGTAGGGCAGTCCCAATCCCCGGGGACTACATAGGAATCCCCTGACCAGAACAAACCTCCCTGTCAACCCTCTGAGCCCAGGGCAAAGCCACCTGGAGNCTCCAAGCAGAAGCAGTCTCTCTTGAAGGAAAAGTTGGGTCTGGCGCCTCATGGACGGACTTCAAAAGGGAGCTTGGCCTCACCAAGCATCACCGTGTGCTTTTCAAGGGAGCTGGTTTCAAAAGATGACTTAGGGAAAGGAGGCTGAAGGCTTCTCCCTGGCAAGGGCAACTCTCACTACCAAGGGACCTAAAAGTGGCCTTCAGAGAGGTCAGGAGCGGAGCTAAAGCTCACATGCGGCTGCCACCCCAGCAGCCTCTGCCCCAGGCTGGGAAGGGGAGCTGTCACCAATGCTTCTTCACTCAACTCCCCAATTTCTTAGGAACCGGTGTCCAATTACCAGGTTAATGAGAAGAAACAGCAATCTGGGCAGAAGAGCAGATAACCTTTCTCCCCTGGAGGATGAGGGGCCAAGTGGACTAAACGGTCTCATGATGAAGGTACTTTGCAGCTCCCAAGTTCTGGGAACTTGCAAGCTGAATTTATTTCAAAGAGCCAGAGAAGTTACACCCACTCAGCAAGCCCAGCTCCTTAAAAACAGGCTTCACCCTGAATTCTCAAAAGCTAAGAAAGCTCTGGCCTGTGTCCAGTGCTAGGGAGCCAGATTCAAGAGTAGATTAACAGGATAAACACATCCATGCCCCTTGACCCAGTAAGCCCACTCCTGGGATGCCGGGACGAAGGAAAAAACCAACAGGCAGAAGCCACTCCCGACCCAGAGAGACTCACTAAGGCCACATAAACAAACGAGAAGACCGAGTGCACATCCCCAAACAGGGGGGGCTGGCTAAGTAATGACGGGCACACCCACGCCGGAGAATATTAAAGAGCTACTGGATGACCAGAAGAGGTCTAGCGGAGACATGCGTGGGCGCATGGATCACAAGCACGTGACACCGCATTTGTTGTGGACAATGCTGGAAAAGAAACACAAACCAGAAAACGGGAGGATTCTGGGCATCGTGGTCATTATGGGTACAGCAGCACCTTTCAGGACACGTGGTGGGGCTGCACTTCCTGATTCCCTTGTGGCGGGGTGTGGTCACGTGACTAGTTCTGGCCAATGAGCTGTGAGAGACAGTGGCCCGTGTCACTTCATGGGCAGAGCATTTACCTGCAAGGGCCAGGGCCTCCAGAGCTCTCTCTTGGCCCACTGGNGAGTACAGAAACCAGAGAAACAAGGGCCCACTGTTCCCTTAGCGACTAAGCAGCAAGGCTGACTAGAGAGGTGGGGGAGGGCTGGGAGGAGATGAAACAAAGGCCTGCAAACCCCAGTGGCCCGAAAGTCCCCTCTAACTTGGACATGGGCAACCCAACCATGCGCAGCGTAGCAGCCAGGTTCTGATTCTCTCATCCCCTCCACCCGGAGGGGGGAGGATGGGCCCAGCAGATGCCTGGAAACCCATCGCAGCTCAGCTGCTCCTGGGCTAGAGCAGGTCCCTTCAGTGCTGTGCCTCAGTTTCCCGATTCATACAGTGAGGATGCTGTTAGGTTTTCCCTGCACCTCACAGTGCCGTTTGGGTGGATGAGGACATTCCGCTTATGGATGTGGCACCGGATGGACATTCAGCACACGCAGGGCTCTGAGCTCTGGACAATGCCTCTGCCGGCTCCCTCATTAACTGGACACACAAGCACCTCCTGGTGCCAGGCAAGGACAGCCCCTGCCTTCTCCTCTCAGGCAGCATATGAGCATGTCTGTTCACTCTGGAAGCAGACTCAGGCGAGGGATGCAACCACGCGCTGCTCCAGATTCTACAGGAGGACGTCCCCCTCCCGCTCCGTCCCCCAGGGACCCTGTCCACACAGTGAGCCCTTACTTCTTTTTCAAGTCCCAACTCAAAAGTTCAGTCCTTTTTCAGACTTCTCAACTCACCCCACGCCAAGCAGGAAGACTCAATGGCTCCCTGGTCTCTCCCATATGCCCAGGACCCTTGGCAAACCCCACCAGGATTGTACCATAACTTCCAATTATAAAGTCATTTCTTTAACGCTGACTCCTCTACAAGACCCCGAGATCCCCAACGACCAGGGCTGAAGCCTGGCATCCCCAGAACCTAGAACACTGGCTCCCAAGGTGAGAGCTTGGTAAACGTGGGTTAAATGCAGCTGATGCTTTAAAGAGCAAAGTGAACCTTGCAGAACAACTAGAAGGGATGTTCCGCAAAGCAGGGTGACTTTCCTGCTCCTCGGGTCAGAAGCAGCCTCCTGGAGGAGGAGGGAGTGGGGAGAACGGGGCCTCCAGAGATGGGTGGGGAAGGAAGGTGTGACCCAGGGACAGGGGCAGCTGCAAGGACACAGAATTCGTCTGCATTCCAAATGGCTTGGGTACCCCAGGCCACCACCTCTGCAGAAAAGGGCTTGTCCTACAGCACTGGCCCCTGACCGACTGGCATCTTGGCAGGGGTGGCCCACGATGGCCCCTCCCCTCATGCCTCCTCTGCAGGCAGGAAGCAGAGGATCCAATAGGGGGCCAGGCACCTTCCATGAGCAGAATTCCACTGTGGTACGAACAACTAATCAATCTGTAGTGTGTTAAGCCAGAATTTGGGTGGTGTACGCAATAGCTGTTAGCCTACCCTGTCTAATACAGTCCCCAAAGGGGGGGACGTGTATGGGAAGGGGGTGGGGGCGAGGCAAGGGTGAGCCAAGANCCTGGAGTGGGTGATGTCAAGATTACATAACTGTGCCTTAGCACCACTGCACCTCAGAGGAACTAGAAGAGACAGCCATTGTATCAACTGGCAGGCTTATCTTGCCTAACGCAGTTACGTTTTCTCATCTTAGCAGGAGCCTTTACAACGGCCCACGGCAGCGGCCAACCCCACTCTGCCCTGTCAACCATCCCCAGCACCTCTGGGCCAGGCTCTGGACCAAGGCATAAGGACCAGGGTTGAACAGACAGAAACCAACCAGTAATCAGCAAACAGTGCCCACTGGGGTGGCCAGGGCAGGGAAGGGAGGGTGGAGGTTGTGCACATGTGACGAGGCTCAGGTCAGACAAGAGGTGGGAGCCTGCCAGGGCGGATGGGAGTAGTAGAAGGAAAGCTAGAAAGGGGTCACACAGATCCCCAGGGGCCTCAGGGGCCGGGGAGGGTTTAAATGGGAGAGAATGGCCAGGTGTGCGTGTAGCTGGATGGGACCAGAGCGCAGGAGGGCTCCTGGGTAGCCCAGGGGTAAATAGGGTAAATGGAAAGGTCTAGAACGAGGGCAGTAATTCGGAAAGGGAGAAGAGGCAGGAATACACAGTAACTGAGTGGCCGGGACCGAGGGTGGGTGGGGTGCACACACAGGACGGAATCCTGTTGAGGAGTGGGGGCGGGGGTGCTGGCTGGCAGCCTTTCTCCAAAGCCAGGCGTGCGGAGGAAAGAGAGCCAGAAAGCAGCCTCCTGTCTTCCTGAGCCGGCCTTCCAGGTACCCTCCCTCGGCATCCTGCCCCAGCACAGTCCCCATGGGCTGGCTGATTCAGGAGGAAGCTTCCTTCCCTGCACACAGGTGCCTGCAGCAACCTGTGGTTCCTATGGCAACCACCCACCTCTGCGGGAGGGGGAGGACTCTGGAAAACCCATACCAACCAAAGGCAATGCCACTGAGTTTATTGGCATGCAGAGGCGCTTGAGTTCCTTGATTCTCTGACCCAGAAAACTCTCCTTCCCTCTGGGTATCCTAAATGCCTCGGCAAAAGGTAACTCCAGTCCCTCTGCCTAGTTACACCTTTACTCATTTGTCTGTGTGCTTTTCTAGAACCTTCCACAAGGAATGGAAATAGGAGGTGGGCTCTGCCGCAGCTCTGATCATCTTGGGTTGGGATGCTGTGTCTGCCATGCCTGCCCCGAAAGAGAGAAAGGGGTGTGCTCGCCACCTGGGTGCTCCTGACACCTCGAACCTGTGTGAGGTGAAACGTCTGTGGCTGGCTGAATGGATGCAAGATGACCCACCAAGCAAGGGTCAAATCAGAAACAGAGACAAGTGAATTCACTGACGGTGGCATAGACGTGTCGCTCCTGCAGCAGAGGAGGCTGGCATGGCTCCTGCACCCAGGGGCAGTGCTAGTGCCCAGAGGCCCACACCCCGCACCCGGCATCAGTGGTTCCCTCCACCCCAGTGGCCCAGCCCTCCTGCCACCCCCCTCACCTCTCGGGCCTGGCAGTGCCTTGGCAGCCTTCTGTTTCCCAGCCCACTCCAGGCAGCAGTGGCCGCTCGTCCTCCAGGCACCCACAGCCCACAGGCCACACCCTTGGTGAGCACACACCTCTCCTGGGTCCCTCTCTTTCCACTGTGCTTTGCAGTCTCCCAGGACAATGTCATGCCCTTCCCCTTTTCACCATCTCTTTTCAAACAAATTACCTCAACGCCATGGCTGATGATCTCGGGAACCCTGGTCACCCCACTTCACAGTCATTCATTTAAAACAGAAGCTGAGCACTCACAGTGTACCTAACTCAAATGCCAGGACCAAGGGGAGGGCCTTCCGGGGGGCAGACATGGTCACCATCAAATGAGGTAAAAGAGAAAAGAGGCTCTTCCAGAACGAATAAAGAAGACTGTGGTGAGAGCACAGAGGAAAGTGCAGAGGGTCAGGAAGTCGACCCAGAAGAGGCGGCCAGTGATCTAAGCGTGAAGATGGTGGGTGTGCACATCTGCACTCGTGTACCAGGTCATCACAAATAAACCGCGCAGACCAAAGCGCTACGGAGATTCTGCATCGAGAGTCCAGCGGCAAATGGGAGGCCAGCAGGTGGCCACAGAGGCAGCGTTGCTCCGGAAACAAGGACTCTTGGAAGGGGATGACTCGGGGCAGCAGAAACCCGCATGGCTGGTCCCCACACTGGCAAATGGCAAGCAGTGGCCTATACGGGGCACCGTCGATGCCATCCAGGATGGTCATCACCACTGGCTGACCAGTAACCAACGCCCTGGCAACACCTCACTATATCTGTCTAACCCTCCTCAGTACTAGGGGATAGAACAGCCAGGNCTCAGGGAGGGGGTGATCCACAGGACCAGCTGGCGAAGCCCCCAGTCGAAGACTTCTGCAAAAGTTCCAGTGGCCCCAAGAATCAGCTGCAGAGACTCTGAGCCTTGCAGGGTGAGAAAGTCAGGGAGCCTCTGGGCCACAGGGCACGCGAGCCCAGCTCAGGACACGCACTTTGCAGGCTTTGGAGGCTTTACAGGGAGCTGTGTTCTCAGCCAAGCCAGCAGGTCATGACCCCTGGGGGCTAGAGGTGCCAGGGCTCCAACCACAGCACAAAGGGACAGAGGGAGGAGCCGCCGCATCTCAGGCGCAGGCACGGCTGCCTGGGCTAAGTGTTGCCCTCCCATGCAGACCATGAGTGTCCTGAGGGCCCCTGCTCTGGGGTATGTCTGCAGCCGAGCAGAATGCACAGTGGGAGAGTCACCAGACACTGACCCTCAGGGACCCACGTGAATGGATGAGGAAAGGAGGCACAGGGACAACAGTCCCCATCCACAGGCTTCTGCTCACCCCATCTGGGCGTCACGAAGCGAAAAGCCCGGGCTCTGGCGAGGCATGGACCTCCATCGGAGCTGTCAGCCAGGTGAGCTCGAAGGCCACCGCCCCCAGTCAGGGCAGCCCCGCTGCTCTCTACCTGCACTGGCTCTCGCCTTTGTCCCTGCATTTCCTAGAGGATTTGAGATCGAGCACTGACAGGCCTGGATCCCAACTTCCTTCCTAGATGGTAAACTTGAAGTTGGTACCCAGCGCATGCTGCATCCCCTACCTGACCCACCCCGGCCTCACACAAAGCATGTGCTCGGCCACGTGGCGGCCAGTGTAAGGGAAGAGCACCCTGCAGGCTACAGGGGCGAACGTTTGCAGTCAGCAGAAACTAACTGGAGAACGGGCAAAACTAAAACGAGGTGAGGTGTGTCCCATCTGACAAACTCTCAAAACATTAAGAATGCAGTAATAGCAATGCTTGCTTCCAGTCAAGACTTAAATGAGAGAAACTGCAACGGCTTCACGCATCATACCCAAAATGCTGCCTTTTATGCTGTTCTTGTTTTCTCTAAATCTCAGTTGGTGTGGGTGGTAAATGGGGATGACAAGAGTCCCTGCTTCACAGGGCTGGGTTTTCAGTCCTTCGTTCATTCGTTCATTCATTCATTCATTCCTGTAAGTGAATAGTTTGTGCCTGGCATTGCTTAAGCACTGAAGGTCCAGCAGTGGAAAAGACGGATGGCCACAGTCCCTGTTCTCGGGACCTCAAACTCTAGTGGGGGGAGATGGACAATAGTCAAATAAAATCATTTCAGGTGACCATCAAGCATTACAACATCAATAAAATCAGTGCAGAGAGCATGATGGGAAGGGCGGGGGCAATAATCAGAGAACACTTATTATGGGTGGAGTGGATTTCCCCCAAAACATTATATGGAACTCTGAACCCCCAGGACCTAAGAATGTGACCTTATTTGGGAACAAGGTCATTGTAGATGTAATTAGTTAATATGAGGTCACACTAAAGTAGGGTGGGTCCCTAATCTCTATGACGGATGCCCTTATAAAAAGGGGGAAATTTGGGAACACACACGCACTCAGGGAGAATGTCACGTGAAGATGAAGGCAGAGATCTGGGTGATGCATCTACAAGCCAAGGACATTAGAGATCGCCAGCAACACCAGGAGCTGGGGGAGAGGCCAACAGCGGATGCTCCCTGTCCAGCCTCAGAAGGAACCAGCCCTGCTGACACCTTCATCTCGGACTTCCAGCCTCCAGAGCTGTGAGAGAACAAACTTCTGCTGTGTAAGCCTGAACGAGGCCCTGAACAATCCGGGGGAAGAGAGAGTTCCGAGGAATGGGGAAAGCCAGTGCAGGAATGCCCCTACCCCGGCAGAGGGGGGACATGGAGATAAGGCAGGTCTGCCGAGCCTCCCAGGGCAGGGTCAGGAGTTGGGAATGTGTTCCCCGCCACTGGAGGGTGTCAAGCAGCGAGTCATGCTTTTGGTCCATTTGAAGAGACCCCTCTGGAAGCTAACACACATGAGGCATCAACTCCCTGCCTAGTATATGTTGTACACAATTAATACTTGGCAGTTGTCATTTGTATGGCCCCACGGAACAAGGGGCTCAAGTAAGAACTTCAAAATGATGACGCCTTGAAGAAAGAAGGGGATCACGGGTTAGGGGCCTGGCACTGACGTGGTGTGGCTTGGGGCCATCATTTTCTTTGTCTGTAGCCTGGGATCTAGTCTGTAACATGAGGGCTACAGACCCATGAGGCCCCCAGGCCTGGCGCCGAGAGCTCCTGGTATGAGAACAGTCGCCCACGCCCGGCTGGGGTGCCCACTTCATGTCCCAAATCAGCCTTCCTTCTTCCCCGCCCCAGCCCAGGGTATTTTTTTCTGCTGACGACGGAAAACATATCTCAATGTTTCCTTTATTTCCACGTTGCTCCTAGAATGGCAACTGGCAGCCCAGGCCACAAGTGTCTAAGAATTCTCCAAGCCAAAAATACATCCTCTGTGCATTTTCTTTAACAATAAGGAAGGGAAACTTTTGAGTCACATTTCTACAAAGCCTGCAGAGATTATTTTTTAAGCCCCAAAGCAGGACTCCTACATTCAT
>NW_017731419.1:13610-22443 GCF_001890085.2 Hipposideros armiger
ACCCACAGAACAGAGCCTCCCTAACGGTGAGGACCCTGCTATTTTCTCCACCCCCACCCACTCAACAATGCTCCTTTTTTCTTGGGCAGTGACCCCACTTGTCGGGCCTGTTCTCTGACAAGGTCACCCTGGGGGCTGTTCCCTGTTCCCGGGGTGGCCCCCTGCTCTGGGGCACAGCCCAGTAGGGCAGTCCCAATCCCCGGGGACTACATAGGAATCCCCTGACCAGAACAAACCTCCCTGTCAACCCTCTGAGCCCAGGGCAAAGCCACCTGGAGGTGGGTCCTGTGTGTGGGCAACAGGAAGGAGCGCACTTCCTCCCCCAGGTCGGGCCCCACCTGCCTGCTCACCAAGGGCAGGCAGGGGTGTCTGCCTGTATTTCAGGCATGGCCACGGGCTACATTCACACTGACTTCTAACGGAAAGTCACATTTTAGTACGGATTATTAGGTATTTCAAGAAATGTGGAGGATGGATCTGACTAATGGGTTGAAATGGCCACCGCGGAGGAAGTCCCAGCCAGGCTCTGCTCCAACCCCAGGACGGAGCAGCCTGACCTTTACAGACACCTGCAGGCTCGGACCCCACTTCACCAAGGGGAGCCAGGTCCAGGGCTCAAGAACACTCAACTAAAGATGGCGAGGCTAGGACTGGGCTTCCAGAAGGGTGCGGTCTGAAAACTCAGGACAGGGAAATCCACTGGGCACCCCCCTGAACCCCGAATGGGACATGGGCTGCCTCTGCTCACAGTGTTCCACAGTAGAGGCTGTGAAAGTCAGGCAGACTGGAAACATACCAGACATGGCTATAAAGTAAAGCAGCTCTTAAAAAAAAAAACAACTGATTAAATATCTGTTCATCGTTAGAGATGTTTAAATTCCAAGTTACTTATTCACGCCAGACAATTCTTCCCCAATCTCAGAAATAACCAATAATATTTTACTACACACCCCTCCAATGCTTATATATATTTTCCCCAAAATTTGAATCATACTACATCAACAGATAAGGATCCCACTTTTTAATTAAACATGCTATAACTAACATTTCCTATATCATTATATATTCTTCTAAATCACTGTTGTTTAAAGATCAATCAAGCATAATTTATTTAACCAACTCCCTACCTTCGAACATTTGGTGGTTGCTAGTTGTACAATCGTAACATAGGAAAAAGGATTAAATTCCATCTCATATACTTTTTTAAAAGAGGGGAATAAGAGTAGGATTTATGTTTAAGCCTGGAAAACGATTTCTCTGAAGACAAAGAGGTAAGCTCCTAGCAACCACCTAAAAATGCATTTAGTGGAAAAACTCATCTCCTGGTCCTGCCAGAAAATAAGATACACTATAGCTATTCCGAAAACCTGTGACCTATTTCTTGCTCAATTCCTCTTGGAACTGAGCCCCAAAAGAAAATATCCTCCGAGTTCTGGAGTGCATTCCCTACGCTAATGTCACTGATCCATGGACCCCCGCCGCAGCGAGCTGGCATGGGGGCACTGCCATATCAGAGCCCAGCACAGACTCCTCTGGTCCTACAAGTTCCCGAGCGCCCACCCCTCATGCGGTCCGGTCCCAACCTACCTTTGGCTCCCTGCCCCACTTCACTCCGTGCACCTGCCAACCAAGCAAGATTCCTGCTCACTGCTCCCCAGAAACGCCCTGCACCCACACCTCCATGTTTCAAGGAGGCTTTCCGCCATCAACTGTCTTTTACAAGAATCTTCCTCCTTCATTCTGTGCCCACATCCTCACAAACCTAAGGCACTGGTGCCAGACCCACAGGCCCTGCCCGCGTGGCCACTTACCGCCCCCCCCCCACTGTGCTGTAGTTACCACTGAATTGGGAGAGAGGAGGCACCGAACCCCCCGCACCCCGCCTCCATGGAAGCTATAAAGTAGCTCCTGACAGATGGCAGCCTCTGGGGGTCCAACCCTGCCCTCCTGCTCAGCACCCCCAGCCAGCTGGCAGTGGGACAGGCGGGTATGCAGCCTTGATGCCACTTGATGTGCTAACCACCCCAGTTCTCCTCGGCTTACCCAGCTGCAACCCACCAAGTCCAGGGGTCAAGGGGAGCAGGGGGCACTTTCACTTCTCCTCCAGGGCCTCCCCTGCCCTCGCCAGCCACACCCCCGTTCTGCTGACCCACCAACTCTCCATCCAACTCTGCAGACTCCTAATACTCTCTGGATGAGGTCAGAGCATATACTGGTGTCCCCGCATCCCTGTCCACACTGGGAGGTACCCCACCTCCAACGCAGGATACAAAAGAACATCCAGTGCATCGTCTAGTGATTCGGGCAACGTTTTGTTCCTTTGGGGGAAAACTGCCTTCATTTCAAAAATTACAAACTGGCAGGCTCTTCATCCCCATCATTTCCCTGGAAGGGGGGAACAATCAGGTGATTTCACACCCGTTTTACAGACCAGAGAACTGAAGACTGAGGGTCTATGTGAGGGCAGACAGGAGCGAGCCTGGGGCCCACCCATCCTCAGGGCTTCACAAAGTAAGGTTCGCTTCCTGTTACAAAAGCCAGGCCTGTCCCAGGGTCCTCCGCCACGGCCCTACGAAATGACAACCGCAATGGTGGCCTATCGCACACCTGCCACGTGCAGGTGCCTGCATATCCCACCTCCAATCCTCATGACACCCACCGCCACTTTAGTGGGAGCAACGAAAGTCATTTTATAAGTTGGGACATTAACCTTGTAGAGTACAAATAACAGAGCTGTCCTGGGTCTCATGGTAACAGATCCAGGATTCAAACACAGGTCTGAGAAACCTGAAACACATGGCTTTTCCTACTCTGCTGCCCAATATTCTAATAAATGTCCCCCGAATGAACAGAAAAGTGCGACTAAGAATGAAAAGAGTGCCTCCCTCCTCGGCCAGGTAGCTGACATCCGACTTCCTGGCTGAGCCTGGTTGCTGGGGGTTTGGGAAAATGCCTGGTACTTTTTCAGGTCACTGACCCTCTGACATGTAGCCATTTGGCAAAAGGATTTGCTTGAGGCTGTGATGTCACCGTTTTGAAGGTGGCGATCAAACCCCTTCCCACGGACAGGGCTGAGGCGAGAGGCAGGGCCGGGCTGGGCCCTGGCGGGGCTTTGGAGAAAAGTTCTGATGGCCTGTGCGCTGTCTGCATCTCCAGGGGAACTGGGGCTTGTGGGTGACCCAGGTGCTGGATTCAGGGTGCTGGGTCTCAGGAACAGAGGGATGTGCTAGTGGGCAGAGAAAGGGAGCAAAGCCTCGGACAAGGAAAACAAAAATTAAAATTCTCAACCCCATCCCTACACTGACTGGAAGTCCAAGCCCTTTCTCACCCAGCTACCGCCAGGATAAGAAAAACGGGCTGCCCACCAAGGCACATACTTTGAGGAAAATCTTAGAAATTTCTTGTCATTGGCACAAAATATTGACCCAGGTTGGTCATGTGGGCCACAGGTTGGTTCACGGCACACACAGGTGTAAACAGCTGGGGCTCAGACAGGTAAAATGACTGGCCTGAGATCACACAGCTCAGGGGGTCCGGGATTCAAATCCATCCCGTGTGTACAGAGAGAAGAGGAAAAAGGTAATAAGGGTTCCCTCGGGGAGGCAGGTGAAAAGACACGCCAGAGGGATTTCTGAAGAGAGAATAATCGTGGGGACGCAGAAGATAAGCAGGAATAAAAGACTGCAAAAAACCCCGCGTGCTCTCTGGGGTCACTGCAGCAAACATCTAACACAGGCGTGCATCAAACCACGCTATTGCTATTAACAACAGGAAATTCCATGCGACCCTGTCAAGCAGGGAAACGCTGTGCTGGGTCCACACTAGCAGAGCAGCCCCACCCCGCCCAGCCCTACCCTGGAAGAACAAAGTATTCCAGTCAGCAATGTGCACCCAGGCCAAGGCCAGCCTGGGCCTGGCTGGGAGGAGGCGAATTCTTATCTGTGGTGGCCTGATTAAAGCCAGACTCGATTACCCAGGCTGGAGGTGCTGTAATCAGGTACCTGTTACCAGAGCTCATCAGGGTTCTGGAAGTCAGGTTCAAACCACAATCTCTTCTTGACCTGTCAGCAGCAGGCCTGGCGCCCTGCCCAGGGCCCCACAGGGAGCCGCCCCCAGCCCTTCCAACACCACACTTACTCGTCCATCTGACAGCCCACCCACACCTTTCTTTCTGCAGCTCAGGTTTCAGCTTTGTCCCTGAGACATTTACAGCCTCAAAGTCCACTATTCAGGCACCATTCGGGTACTACTCAGGCACCCCCTGAGTTCTGAGCATTTGGATAACCTTCTCCCCGTCCCAGGAACTCTCAACTCCCACTGTTCTGGAATCTGGCCTGTGAACGGCCAGCCTCTGGACTCTCCCCTCTTGGGCCTGTTCACCCAGGAGGGCCAGAGCCAGCGGCTGCGGGGGGCACTCTGGTGGGGAGGGGCTCGGAACAAGTGGAGAAGCACGGAAGAAACGCCCACAGAGGAGACGGACAAGGCGCCTGCTGTGGGGCTACAGGGGCTGGCAGGGACTGGGGGCAACTGGTTTCAACACCGGCAACTCATTAGAAGGAAAGAGTGTAAGAGTCCTGTGTGGGCCAAGCGAGGCACGTGCAGGCCAGACACTGTCCAAGTCCCCAGCAGTCTGTGATCTGGTCCACCCTCCTCTGCACAGCGGGTGCAGCTGAAGCCCAGCTTTGAGGAAGTGGAACACAACGAAGGTCTCGCTGGTCATTACTGAGCAAGTCCAGGAAAAAAATTTCAGCCCCAGCCTAAGCCAGTGCTAATTAACCCCCTTCCTGTTCCTGCTGAGCTGAGGCCCTGCTGAGTGACGCTGCAGGGGGCTGGCAGCAGATGGAAACTCTAGGACCCTCCACGAGGCCCTCCAGATAAAGGGCTGAGAGCTGTCCACACAAGGGCCTGGGACTGATACACAAGCAATAACTGACCAATGTTGACCATCCCCCAACTCTATGTGGGTCTCAGATCCTGGAGGAGGAGGGGGCGGTGGCTAGGGGGCACCAGCACTGCCAGGTGGGGATAGGGGTGTGGTCTCCACATACAGGCCCAGTTGGGTGTAGGGGGTGGGAGGGCTGCCTCAAAGCACCCTGGCTGGTTAAAGAGGAAGAAGCAAGAAAATCCAGTGTCACTGTGACCGACTGGGTCCAGCCCCAGGGACCCAGGGGTGGGCTCTAGGGCCAGGACCCGTCTGGCTTTGGAGCTGGGGAAGTAGGGAGAAGGGGCATTTAAGATGTACCTGTAAGGTGTACCCTAAAAAACCAGAACCAGAACCCTGACTTCACAGCCCGTGCCACAATGGCCTTTCAGCCCGAAAAGAAAGGCTGTGTCTGAAGTTCTAGGTCTGCAGATAATTCGCCTGCACCGTTGTCCTCACCCCTGCATGCATAACATTTCAAGGTCAAATCAAACCTTCAGGCCTCCGCTCTGAGAAATAAGCAGAGGCCGGTTACCTCTCTGGGCAAACCCTCAGGCTCCTGTATCCTGGCCTGCTTGCAATCTGCGTCCTGCGCCAACTCCACGCTGGGCCATTGGGCCAGCCAGGAAACTGCAGGGGGCAGGGGCAGTGCAGCCTTTTAATTCAGCTCCTCTAGTGACCCCAAAGAAGGCTGCTGCAGACCGAGAGGCCTGAAGATTGCCATGCTTCCCCCGTAACAAAGGCTCTGCAATGGGAGGAAAGGTTAGAAGGAAGGAGAGAGTGTGCCTGCTTAAAATATATTACAGCGCTCAGAAGCCAGTTAGAGACCCTGGTTGACATGCAGACCAGAGAACTGGTTAACAAGGACGGTAATGAAAATTGAAACTATGTTTCTACTACGTAAACTCTCTAATTCAGACTTTTTACTGCTGCAGAACTAATTTCCGAGTACAGTCTTTAGCCTGGGGAAAACCCAACCCACCCTGAGCCACAACTGCCAGAGTACCCCCTTCCTGAAACTGCTCTCCTCACCCCCTCAAAAACCTTCAATGGCTCCCCATTGCTCCTGAGCCATGACACACACTGCCTCCAGCTTGCTTTCCACACTCACTGCTCACTGCCTCCCAAAGCAGGTCACTACTCTGGTTGGACTGGTCCACCCGTGGTCTGGCCCCGAGCCCTCGGCCTGCACACAGAGGCCTCTGCCCCCCACTTCACCCCCACCATGTTCTTTTCTTCTGCGTGGTCTGAAGCACACCACACTCCTCTATCTTAACTCTCCGAGCATCTTGATCTTACCTCCCAGGCCGACCATAAGCTCAACTTAAGACTTTTTTTGTGGGCTATGCTCAGGGTCTCAGACATGCACAAACTTGCTTACAGGAAATCACATACAGGAAAGCCACACCATTAAGCAGGCCACAGGCTTGTTCCATTTTCTGTTTTGCAGAGGAGGAAACCAAGGCTCAGAGAACTAGCACTAACCCAGGACCCCAGGATCTGCGCTGGGTCGGTCTGGTTAAAATTTCCTCCCCTACGTGTCCCCCACTCCCCATGTGCTCTAGATAAAAGAAAACCATGAACCATGTCCCTGTCATAAAAGAGATAACACCAGCACACAGGAAATGGTGAACCAGCTGGACTGATTTAGTGCTCGGAGGTTCCAGGACCCACAGGCAAGGGCCAGAAAGGGAGGGACGGCCCAACCGACAGGTGGGGGGGCACACAAACAAACAAACAAAATCTCCAAATGGGTGGTCACCTGGAAAGCAGATGGCAGAATCTGGGAATTGGTATTTTTCCATTTCTGCGTGGATGGAACACTCCAACAGCCTTCCTGCCACCATAACAATCACTGCCCCCCACAGCAGCTGAGAAACTCTCCGATGAATAAAATAGCAAACAGATTGTTTGCTCGGTTATTAAATAACCCACCTGGCTGCATCCCCACATCAGCAGCTCTTGTCAGTGGGACGTCCTGACGGATAAACGGGCAAGGGCGGTATGTATACAACCCAACGTCAAGGCCACCGTGAGTCTATGGTCAGCCTCGACCCACGGTGACTGGCGAGCAGGTCAATCACAAAGGCCTCTATGCTGTTGCTTGCCTTTCTCTCTCCATCCACCTCCCGACGGAACCAACTGCCCCTCCCAACACCAAAGAATAGAAGTGAGGGGAGGGGGGCTGCCCTGGGAGAGAAGAATCAGACCGATGGTCCACTCATAAACCGAAGGCTGCCGGTGACCATCACCACCACTGTTTGTGCCAGCCTTGCACCCAAGGCCGCCCCCAACCCAGTCAGTCCCCTTGGCGAACACTCCTCGCCCATTTTTAAGACATATAATTCCAAGGGGTGGACCCCTACTCACGTTCAGGATGGACANAGGGCAGGGCAGGGCAGAGTCGCCAACCCTGGGGAAGGCACCTCCCTCACCTCCATAAGCCTGTTTCATCACCTGCAGCGTGAGGGCAAAGAAACATCCTTCCTAAAGTCATCACCAGCACGCAGTGAGGGAGGGGACAGGCACCAGGTCCCCATGTGAACTGAGCCGTGCACACCGCACAGATGTCAGCAATTAGGATTGTATTCCTTATGTGAGGCTGAATTTTCTCTGGCTCAGTGTAAGCCTCTCTTGCTCTGTTTGGCTCTCCGCCAACAAGACCCTAATAATCACCTCCACCAGCCCCACCAAGATGTGTAGGACGTCCCAGGTGCCCTGCTGAGCACATTACATGCCTTATTTCATCTAATCCTCATAATGTCCCTGGGAGGCAGAAATGGTTGTTACCATCTCAGAGCTGAGGCAGGAAGATTCTGGGAGGCAAAACAATTGGGGGTGGGGGACTGTATAAACAGTAAGCTGGGGAGACAGGTCCCCACGCACACACCCCCAGGTCCCTATGACTCCAGAACAGGCGTTCCTCAGCTCTTTGCTTTCTTTAGGGCAGCCATCCTTCCCCGAGGTGACAGGAGTGGGGCTGGGGCGGCTACAGTGTGGTCTGAGAATTGGTCTGAAGGTCTGCTCCCGCCCGCCAGGGCCAGAGGCAGGACTGTCTGCCTGGGAGTGCCACAGGCACAGGGTCCCTGGTGTAGTTTTGCCCACAGCTCCAGGATAAGGTGATTCTGAAATCCCAGCTGATGAGCCCAAAGCTTTCAACCAGAGCTCTACCTCCTGAGGACATCTGTGTGGGGAAGCCTCGCTTAGCCTGCTGAGGGCCTGGACTCAGGGTCCTTCCATCCTGCCTGCTGCCAAAGTAGCACCCCACTGTCAGCTCAGCTGCAGCTCTCTGAGCTGAGGGGCCTGACACCCACCCCCACCCAGCAAACCCAGCAGGAACAAGGGCTTTGGGAAGCATAGGCACCCAGAGCGTGTGGTAATAACACCTGCTAAACACCTCCCACTTTGGCGTCTTATCACTTGACTGACGGTGCTTTTGCCAAGCAGAAAACCTTTACTTTTCTACATTTCAAATGTATCATGTTTTCATTTTTTGTTTCTTCACTCCCAAGATCATTTTTTTAATTATCCCACGGTTTCTCCAAGTATTTCTGTTTTGCATTTTTATAATTAAGTCTTTGCTCCATCTGGAATTTATTTTGGTGGAAGATAAGAGGTATGCATCTCCGTATATTTTTTTTCCCAGATGGGTTCTTAATTGTCCCAACGCTACTAATTAATAATCCATCTTTTATCCACTGTTTTCAAATGCCACTACTTTCATATGTTAACTCCCATATTTATTTTGCTCTCTTTTTGGATTCCGTTAATTTGTACAGTCTTGCACCAATACCACATGGCTTTGGTTTTCTTTTTTTTCCCCCACGTTGTTTTCATTACAGTAGCTGTATGATAGGGTTTAATACCTAGGAAGGCTAGTGCTCCCTCCTAATTCTTCTTTTCCAGAGTTTT
>NW_017731419.1:24493-30932 GCF_001890085.2 Hipposideros armiger
CACCGAGCACCTACTGTTATGCCAGGCACTGCTCTAAGCACCTAACACGAACTCACATCTAGTCATCACAACCACCCTGCGAGGCAGGACAATCATTATTCCCATTGTACAAATGAGGACATCGCAGCCCAGGGAAGGTGAGCAACTCGCCCCGTTCACACTGCTAATCAGGGAGGAGTCGGGATATGGAGCCAGAGAGGCAGACTGGGCTAGACAACTGGAGAACCAGACTCCAGTGACTAAGGCTCCGAGCGCCCGAGACACGGACGCCTTAACCACGTGCACACACGCTCTCATGACTAGTTACGCAGTCAGGGCACACACACTAGACACTCATTGACAATGGTACTGCTGACTGAAATGAAGATGGTTTCCACCGCTGTCCAGCTGGACCCACCCCCGACTCACACGTGTAAATCTCTCCTTCTCAGTGGTTCGGTGGGGAGCAGCAAGGGGTTCACTGCAAAATTCTCCCAGCTCACAGCACAGGCATCAGAGCCAGAAGGAAGTGTGGCGCTCCTGTCCTCGGCCACCGGCCAGAGGTGTCTGCGCTTTGTCATTTAGACAGCAATGGGGAAGAAAAAGGGAGCTGGTCCTTGGCTTTCCACAGTTAAGAGGGTGACGGTGGGAAGGAAACCGCAGTGCCACGGGCCCAGGCACCCAGGCTAGGGGAGTTAAAGTCTCTGATGACTGCTGTACCTCCCCCAGGCCTCATTCATGTGGCCAGAGAGGGCTCTGGGATGACAGTCACACAATGGAGGGAACCCACCGTCTCCAGTCACTGCCTGAAGAGGCCACCGGACTCCATCAGAATAAGCAAGAAATAAAGCCTTCACGGCATTAGGCCTCTGAAATATTGCTTAGTTTAGTCTGTGCCGATGAATACACTCTGCCAGAAAACTCTCTGCCCAGGCCATCCGTCACCGTGTGCCCAATGCCAGGCCTCCAGTACTGGGGACAAATGGAAGAAGAAAGAGTTGTGGACAGAGCCTGGGCCTTCAGTCAGTGGCCTGCAACCCTCTGTTTCCTTATCTGTAAAATGGAGCCAAGGACACCTATCTCCAGCATTTGACAAGACAANAAGCAGGAAAAAGAGGCCAAGAGCCAAGCAGCTTCCCATTTGTAAAAGAGAAAATACTCTTTCTCTTTACATCTTATTCATCAGAATTGCAAGACATGGGTGCCCATAACTGCAAGGGAGGCTTGGGATGCAAGGCTGTGGCAAAGGAAATTGTGTTTTCATGATAGGCCTGGGTCAAGCACCAAAGCCATTCAGAGCGAAACAGGGACTGTGTGGAAGAAGGAGAGTGAAGATACGCTGAGAAGGCAGCCCCCCAGATATTAAAGATATCAAACGGTCCACGAGCCCCTTAAAACAAACACCCTAAAGAACTACTTCTGTGGCTTATAAGCTCACCTTTGGGGTAAAGTCAACATGTACATAAGAATCATTTATCATGGGCCTCCCACAGGCCAGGTTGTTTTGTTTGCTAGGTACTGAGATGAGGGCCACTGAGGACCTCAGAGGTAATGGTGAAGAATGGTCAACCTGAGGCAGGTGAAAGTCCCGGAGGAGAAGCAGCAGTCTGGGCACAGCCTGGAGGCAGCACCGAGAGAGCAAGGTTTCCCTGGAGGGGTGGGGGGCAAAGGGGGAGGCCAGGAATGCTTCCTCTAGAAAGTAATACCTAACCAGTGTCTACAGGATGAAAGCAGGTGTGCCAAGGTGGGTCACGAAGGAAGTTAAGGGTTCGCTGGCGTTTGACTTGGGGAGTGGCAGAGGCAAAGTGGCCGGGTCGGAAGGGCCAAACTGGGAAGAGCACGGTAAACCATTCTGAAGAGCTAAGACTGTCCCCTAAACAAAACGCAGGGAAGAGTTAGAGCAGGGGAGTGGCTCAAGATACTACTGATGGAAGACCACTCCACAGGTGGCGGCAGGCCAAGAGGATGCAGGTGGGAAGGGGAAAGGCAGCATCCAAAGCGAGACTCGCCAGGACCAGGAAACTGTGCGTGTGGAGGGACAGAAGGTCTGGGCTGGCTGCTGGGGTGGAGATGGGGCGGAGATGGGGCAGTGCCTTCATTCTGATCCAAGAAACCAGGAGAAGCAGCAGGTTGGGAAGGGAAGGTGGCAAGTCAAGTTACAGAGCATGGTGCTTCCCAAACATTCTAGGCCTGCGGTGTTTGTGTGTGTGTGTGTGTGGGGGGGTCCTCCTGCTGGGAAGCCACCCCCTGCTCAGTTCCACCCAGATGCAAAAGGCCCAGTGAGGAACAGCCTTCCTGGGGCAAACCAAGGGCAGGGGGCAGGAGGCGGGAGATCTTATCACTGCTCCTGCTGGTCTCCGAGAGTTTACACTGGGAGGGCTGGGTTGCACTGATGGCTAAAGAGAGCCCAGTGGTTATGCTCATTCTCACATCTGTGCTGACAGACCATCAAATCAGAACTGAGCTCCCATTCCTACAAGTCTTGTCTTCCAAGAGCCTCCAGCAGGCAGAATACGGCCCCTCTTATCTCCACCACCTCTGAGCCGCGGGAGTTGGAGGCAAGTACTTCCACGCCTGCTCGCCCTGTAAACCATCAGGTGTCCCTTCGCTCTTGAACACCATGCATTCCATTCTCTAAGAGCCCCAAGTAGCAACTTTGGCCCTGTCCACTGAGAAAGGGGCAAAGGCTGACCCCAGGGGTCAGGGGTTGCAGGCGGGCATCTCCTGCAGCTGACTTTTGAAAGCACCCTGTGCACGCCTCCAGGTCCTACCTTGTTCCTGTGCCCCTCCTCCCATGAGCAGTATTTCCCCCTTTTATTCCCTTCGCCCACTCAGAAAGGTAGCAAATCAAAGTCCTCGAGGGCGAGAGGTTCGGCAAGTGTAATTCTTGAAAAATGGGGTCAGATGTGGACAGACAGGTTAGAGACCCACGGAGCCACAGCAATCCCGCGGCAGAGCCCTCTGCAGAGCCCGCCATGACCGGCAGTGTCCAGTAGGTGGCGTACCCGCGAGGTTTTGGGAGGAAGTGAGTGATGCTGAGCAGTCAGCAGAGATGAGATCAACAGAGCACCTGTGCGGATTAAAACGCTCTGCTTTTTAATAAGAGTATCCAGAAAGTGCTGAAACAGATTTAAAGTCGACCAAGGCCAGATACTGTCTGCCCACTGACTGGAAGCTCAAGGAATGGGACAGTTTTGCTTTCGGCACAGGACCCAGCCGGCCCAGCACACAGATGAACGAAAGGCCTGATGAACAGTCAATCAATCCATCAAGCTGAGGATGGCCGGACTCCACTCACCAGGGCCTTGCAGCCCTGGCCGTCCCGCTCACCTCGCAGGTCAAGGGCACTCTGCACACACAGTCCCTCAGTGACCGAGGCCCACAGGAAGGGCGTGGCCAGGGCTTCGGGGCCCTGGCTCCGCCTTCCTACACTAGTGGTTTCCATTTTCTGACTTCTGGTGTCTTGCTTTAAAGGAAATCTAACATTGGAGACCCCCAAAATAAAAAACAAAGTTGCTGCTATGGTTGAGGGGAGTCTTCTGTGTGGGAGTCAGCAACCACCTACCCCCCATGAAAATAAGGCATCCCCGCTAAAGACCTCCAAGGTTCCTCATAGAGCCCAGTCTGAAAGCTGTTGTGCCAGCCCCTCTGGCCAGCCCCCAATCTGATGAGCTGGGAAAACCACCCTGTGCCTCACTCCCAAGCCCTTAGCACGGGAAGCGGGAAGCGGGAAGCAGCAGATGGAGGAGGCTTTCCACCGGGAAGCTAAATAACTCATCAGTCCCAGACACTGTTACAAACAGGGGTGGTCGCTGCCACACCTTTGGCTGAGGAATGTCAGGAATAGTCACCCATTTCAAGAACAATTCTGTTATGAGAAATTCTAGCTCCTGAGAGCAACAACAGCCAGAGCTTGCTTGGGCGGAGCCATAATCTCCGCCTGGGGGTTCACCTGCGGGTGGGGGAGTTGAGACCAGAACACTTGGTTCAAATCCCAGCTCTGCCAATTAGTAGCTCTGTGCTCCTAAAATTTCCACATCTAAAAGGCAGGAGAATGAAATCATCCCTACAGCTCATAAGACTGTCTTGGGATTTATCTGAGGGATCTTTTCAAGGGCTTTCTAAACCACTCCCAAATGTTAGCTGTATTTACAGTGATTTTATTACTGAGCTTCTAGAAGGCCAAGCAAAACAGACTTAGTTTCCGCTGATGGTCTTTTCTTACACGTGCCAGGCATCGGGGCAGCCTGCTTCTCCCACCAGGATCCCAGAATCCTGGGCTCTATACAGGGTTCAAGTCGTGAGGTCAGACCCTCACCTAGGAAAGGGAGTCCCACCACCTCTTTTGCCACCATTGCTTAAAACCATTTGGTCTGAGACAGGGGTCCCTCAGACCCACAGCTTCAATAAGCCAGGAAATTCCTCAGAGATGCAAATTCTCAGCCCCCTCAGGCCTACCTGTTCAAAGACTCTGGGAGGTCACCACCTAGATGACGACGCCCTCCTGGGGATGCTGGTGACACTCAAGTTTGAGAACCAAGGCTTTAATCCAATGAGCCTCACTTTGGCTGCTATCAGAATTGCCCAGGGAACCTCAACATAAACCAATGCTCAGGACCCACCCCCCACTCAGAGATCTTGATTTGATTAATGCTGTCCACCGGTGGTTGTTTTTTTAAGTACTTTAAAAAGAATACAAGGAGCACAGAGGATTTTGGAGGCAGTGAAACTATCTGGCACCTTACAGTATATGATGCTAGGATATAATACGGTAACATACTACAATGGTGGATACAATGTCATTATACATTTGTTAAAACCCATAGAATGGGTGGCTCAGCTGGTTAAGAGCACGAGCTCTGAGCAGCAGNGATAGGGTCTTTGCAGATGGAATCAAGCTGAGAGGAAGTCATTAGGGTGGGCCCTGATCCAATAGGGCTGGTGCTCTTATAAGAAGAGGAAAATGTCATGCCAAGACACAGACGCAGAGGAAGAGGGTGGCCATGTGAAGACAGAGGCAGACTGGAGTGATGCTGCCACCAGTCAAGGGACGCCTGGGGCCACCGGAAGCCTGGAAGAGGCAAAACGGGGTCAGAAGGATCATGGTCCTGCCAACACCTTATTTGTAACTCCTGGTCTCCGGAACTGTAATGAATTTCTAGCATCTTAATTTGTTACGGCAGCCTAGAAAACTCATACAATGGGTATGTAACCCAAACCAGACCACTTGGAACCAACAAGCACCTGCCCTGGGACTTCTGGAACTTGGGGTAATAGAAGAGTCACATTTGCTTGGAGATACTAGTGACCTCTTTCACATGACCTGGCAAAGTCTGCCCCAAATAGCCTATACAAGGGGCTTAAAAAGTGAAGAGAGAGTTCCGATGACATAAATTTGAGTCCCTGATGACCTAACAGCTGTCACACCTACCTCTGGACTTTTTGAGACATACATGCTCATATTATAAATTCTATTTCTTCATCTTTCCTTAAGTCCTTTCTTTCATGTTGAAAATCTGTTGCTGACAACTGAACAAGCCTTTTATCATACATGAGGTACAATTTATTTTAACGTAACATACGTCCAAATGAACACCGTCCCCGAAAGTCATCCCCTTGGACATGTAAACTTTCAATACCAACATTAACAACGCTCAAAGCATTGGTGTCCTTCTCTCTGACACATAACCTTCAGCCTTCAAAATTTTGTTTCAATGATGGCCAATCTGTGTCCCAAAAGTGCACTTGATCTTTAATAACAAAAACAGTTCAGCCAAGCTCAGAATAATCAGTGAAGACATATTTGATTGTAAGAAATGCTAACAATGGCTTAAATCATAAGGACAGAAAGTTTGGAGAGAGGTAGGTCCCTACGGTGTTTCACAGCTTGATGTCAGCCAGAACCCGGGCTCTTTTCAAGTTTGTATTCTGCTGTGCTTACTATGGTAGATTTCTGTCCTATGACCATCACCTCATGGTCACAAAATAGCTGCCACAGCTCCAGGTACCCTGTCCCCAGAAGGTATCTGGAAAGCAGGAAAAAGAGGCCAAGAGCCAAGCAGCTTCCCATTTGTAAAAGAGAAAATACTCTTTCTCTTTACATCTTATTCATCAGAATTGCAAGACATGGGTGCCCATAACAGCAAGGGAGGCTTGGGATGCAAGTCTGTGGCAAAGGAAATTGTGTTTCCATGATAGGCCTGGGTCAAGCACCAAAGCCATTCAGAGCGAAACAGGGACTGTGTGGAAGAAGCAGAGTGAAGATACGCTGAGAAGGCAGCCCCCAGATAGTAAAGATATCAAACGGTCCACGGGCCCCTTAAAACAAAAACCCTAAAGAACTACTTCTGTGGCTTATAAGCTCACCCTTGGGGTAAAGTCAACATGTACATAAGAATCATTTATCATGGGCCTCCCACAGGCCAGGTTGTTTTGTTTGCTAGGTACTGAGATGAGGGCC
>NW_017731419.1:34517-37615 GCF_001890085.2 Hipposideros armiger
TTTGCCTGTGGCGGCCATTGGTTCACTCTCGTTGCTGTACAGGACTCCATCACGTGAACATAACACAACTTCGTACATATTCATTCTACAGCTGATGGACCTTTGGGCTGTTTCTAACTTTGGGACCATTACGAACACGACTGCTTTGAACATTCTATGCCTATCTTTTGGGGGACACAAACACTCCTTTCTCTTGGGTACATATCAGCGGGTGAACTGCTCAGCTTAACCAAGCCTTGTTCCCAAATCCCCTATTGGTCTCCAGCCCCCGCCCTGCTTTGTTTTCCTTCCGATCCCTCTCCACCATCTCACTCACCTCACACACTTAACTGTTTTCTGTCCCCCGCCCTCCTAGAAGTGGCTGCCCTCTGACAGCAGAAGTCCCAGAGCAGACACTCGATGAGCACCTGCAGGCCAAGTGAACTTCTGCATCCTCACCTGCACACAGGAGCTCAGGAGCTGCTCAGCTGTCCCCTCTGGTCCCTTCCTCCACAGGTGCCTTTCCAAAGCTTGAGGCCCCACCCTCATTCTCATTCTGTCCCTAGCCCCAGCTGTCAATCAGGCCTCAAAAGGAGATTGAAAGCCCGGGGCAATTCCTCCCATTCCTATGGAACAATGTCCTTTCCCCAGACAGAACGTCCACAGGAAAAGTCCAGCCTCAAGACTTGGCCCTGGGAAGACCAGCCGACTGGAATGGCATTCCCCGAGTGCCGGTGGCAGGCTACCCCCATGAAAAGGCAGGTCAGAGCACGCAGGGAGCTCAGTCAGTGGAGAGCCGGGGAGGTGGGTCAAGCAGCCCCAGGCAGGTGAGGCCTTTGGGCCGCATGGGGAGCTCTGGTGAAGCTGGACCTGACCCAGCCAGGGAAAGCCGAGGGCTTCGAGGAGGAGGTGACTCAGGCGCTGCCTCTTCTGAGATGGCTATATTTCCCCCAGAAAGAGAAGGCTGGGGCAGGCGGCGCAAGCAGCCTGGAAGGTGTAAAGCCGGGGCATGGGCCAGATAAAGCCAGGTTACAGGGCGATGCCCACTGCTGGCAAGGCACAAGGGAATGGGGAAGATGGAACTAGAAAGATCACGGAGTAGGCTGGTGTGAGGACAAAACCACCAGACAAGGCCACCAGAAGGTCACCCGATGGCAGTGTAGTGGGCACAGGTGAGACAGCACCTGCCATCTTTCTGAACTGCGGGCTCTGACCCAGCAGGTCTGGAGGAGTATGTACACTTCCCACAGGTGCCCCCGGGTGCAGTCACTGCTGGTTCCCAGACCACACTCAAAGCAGCAAGGGATTGTGGGAGCATTAAAGAGGAGAACGAAGCAGTGCATCCCCGAGGGAACGGGACGTGCAGGGGTGAGGTAAAGCTGGAGTGGATACCAGAGTCTTAAACAGCTCACCAAGGCCAGACCTCGGTGCAGCAGCCACAGTTCCAGATCACACCACCAGCCCATTTATTCCAGAACCTTCCATAACACCTTGGAGCAGGGCCTGTCCTCCAGAGCCTCAGACCCCGGCATCGTCATGACAACAGCCCACAAACACAAGAGCCCAGGCCTCAATGCCATAAACAATGCTGACAGATTCAATAAATATAAACGTACTACAGCAATTTGTGGGGAATTTATGAGAAATTAAAAATTCAACTTGGACAATAAACAACCCATTTCAGAATTTGCTCCACTTAAAGTTAAATAAACCGCATGCGAACATTTTTTGAGCATGATGTTGCAAGGCTACAAAACAAGGCTTGCCCAGAGTGCTTCCTGAGCCTCCGCCGCTGGGTGCTGCCGGGGAGAGCACGGCCGCATGTTCTGCTCACCTCACAAGGCACTTTACAGTTTACAAAGTCCCTGCACCTATGTTCCCCCATCTGGCCCTCCCAAATGCCACCAGGGAGACAGTGGGGCACGTATGATTAACACCGTGATGATGAAGAGCCTTGCAGCTGACGGAAGCTCAGGGACTTGCCCAAGGTCACAAAGCTGGTNAATGCCAAGTCACACAAATTTAGAAACTTGATTTAATTGGCACGGGAAAGCCAGGAAAATGCGTCTGACCGCGATGGGAGGAAGCCCCCAGGGAGGGGGCACACAGCTCAGCAGGAGGGGGCAGCTCGATGCCCTTGGGTCTCTTCAGGGTAGTGATGTTCTGGGGTAGCACATGGTGGCCTTGGCGAGTCACTGAGACTAGTGATGGGGACCCTACTCTGTGGGCTGTAACACACTATGCCTCTGAGCGGCCGCTTCTAAACTCAGTTTTCAAGTCAGGTGGACGGGTGACAATGGCCACGATAGCTCATGTCCCCTGTGAAACCAGTCTGGGGGTGGGGAGGGTGAGGAATGGGAGGGGTGGAGAAGGGCCTTCTGCAAAACCTGGTCGGTTTCATGTCACTGGGGCAGCAGCTGCTCAGAAGATGCTTAGGAGGCCTCGACACAGAGACGCCCAGGAGACTCAGAGCGAAAGCAAATATGTGACAAGCAGATTATGTGAAAACACCCGCCTAGTGTGCGAAAGGTGCTGCATTCAGTGGAATGAAATCTGGCATGGGATTTTCCCAGGGCCTACAAATTAAATTATCAAAGTCAAATTTACTGTGTGACAGATGCTGCTCAGAAGCCTGTGACTAAGTTTAATTTGTGTATGACTGCAGTCCCAAAGATAAGAGGAGGACCCAAGGTCATCTGAACCAAGCCTGGGGGTGAGGGCAGGGGACAGGGTCAAGGAAGGTTTCCTGGAGTGGGTGATGTCAAGATTACATAACTGTGCCTTAGCACCACTGCACCTCAGAGGAACTAGAAGAGACAGCCATTGTATCAACTGGCAGGCTTATCTTGCCTAACGCAGTTACGTTTTCTCATCTTAGCAGGAGCCTTTACAACGGCCCACGGCAGCGGCCAACCCCACTCTGCCCTGTCAACCATCCCCAGCACCTCTGGGCCAGGCTCTGGACCAAGGCATAAGGACCAGGGTTGAACAGACAGAAACCAACCAGTAATCAGCAAACAGTGCCCACTGGGGTGGCCAGGGCAGGGAAGGGAGGGTGGAGGTTGTGCACATGTGACGAGGCTCAGGTCAGACAAGAGGTGGGAGCCTGCCAGGGCGGA
>NW_017731419.1:41533-47274 GCF_001890085.2 Hipposideros armiger
TGGACTGCAGATGGTATGCCAGCCGCCGTGCCCATGTGCATTCTCCTGGAAGAAAAGCTGGGCATCCCGCAGACCCTCCGGGGACAGTGGGCTGGAGTTCACTCGCCCACATGCTAGCAGGGACTGTGGCAGATTCAATGACTGTGTATGCTCCATGCCTCGCCATGGGGCTCGCCTGGCATACAGACACTCCCTAAACATCAATGTGCAAACAATAGCTCAGTTCCTGTGCCCAGGCCAGCCCAGCACTTGGGGCACAACAAACACAACGACCATGGCTCCGAGAACGGGCACCGTCACCTCACACAGCACAGCCAAGGGGACACCTACCAATTTTCCAGGTTTTGGTTTACTCATTCACCGTGTTTCCCAGCGCCTTCTGGGAGCCTGACGCAGAGTGGAACCTCACAAGGAGCCACTACGTGAACCCGAAAGGCTGAGCAAAGAGCGCTGACCAGGTCACACTGCGGGGTATGCCCAGCCGCCTGCCCCTCAGCCCCCAGCACCTCCACAGAAGCCCCAGCCCTGTGCAACCCAATTTGAAAACCAGAGTGACTGATTCAGGGACCCTAGCCCAATGCGCAGCTTCTCTGCAATTCTGGAAGGAAAGGCGGCCAATATCCATCCGCTTCCATGATTTCATGAGGGAACAAACTGGACACAACGGCACAGCCCTGGGCCACCAGAGCCCACGGCAGAGGGACAGACTGCGTCCAAAGGAACGTGTGCCACACCCAGTCATCCGCTCACAACCCACACCATCTCCGTGCCCTGTGGACACCTCGGAGCCCCTTGCCTCATTTCTACGTTGTCCTAGCCCCACGTGAGCATCGGTGGCCGTAAACTGCCAAGGTCACTCGGTACATGACCACAGCTAGCCAGGCTGGGCTCAGTGCCACTTCCTCATGCCTGCCCCTGCTCCTGGACAGAAACCTGAAACAGCTGCAGGAGAAGCCCCCACAGAAGCTCCAGATGACAAGACCGGGATCGCACAACGGGAAAGACGAGGGCACCGAAGGAGACGGAAGGCGCGCGCATGTGACCCGCACCGGGTGCCGAGGGCTTCCACTGGGCGCCCAGGGCCTGAGCTCCCCCTCTGAGTTAATCCTCGCGGCATCCAGATTATCCCTGGGTGGCTGTCGTTCTCCTGATGAAACCAAGGGCAGTCATTTCCACTCTGTCCACATGTGACATCATTCCAGACAGCTCTCCCTTCCCATGTCCTAAAAACAAACAGCTCTCTAACTTTGAACACAGATGGAACATAACATAAAAGAAGCAAAGTAGTCTTGAGGACAGACAGGCTGAAAGCCTTAAGTGGAGTTGAAGGGAACAGGATAAATTGTAACTNTGCCTCGCCCGCCAAGTGGGGCGCAGGCAAAGCACTAACAGGAGTTACCTGGGCTGATTCACAGAAGCCCAGCCCGAAGACACCAAAGCATTTTGGAACTGTCACGTGGGCATTTCAGAGCTCTGATGCAATCTTCCTAGATGATTACTGCCAAGTCAGTAATCTCGAGAACCGAGGAGCCCTGAGTGCTCCCCCAGGCCACCTGACTAAAACCCCCACCCCCATTCCCATCAGACCACTGAGCGCCTCCCAAGTGGCTTCTGTGAAAGTGATGACTGAGCCCTGCTCCACGGCCAAGTTCCCGGGACACAGTGCAAGCCGGGATCTCCTTATAGGGTATGCTCTGAGGCCATTATAGAAAGTTCAAAAAGGAATACTCACCCTGCTGGTTGTGCTGAAAAACAGGCCTACATGGAAGGGGAGCAACTGGGTCCCTGAAAGGGCTGCCCCGCCTGCCACTTACACAGGATATCAGAGAACTCAAGAGAAAGATGGGGGTCTGCAGTGGTCCCAGGCGAGTTCTCAAGGTGAGGGTGAAAGAGGAGAAAGGCGAAGCCAAGTTTCAGGTCTGGGTTCATGAATTCTGGAAAAGCCATAAAATCTCAGCTGCACGTGGGACTCCCAGAGCCTCCCCCAGCCAATGAGGAGCTGGCTTGCAGGGCTTAGGGGGAGCAGGGAAGCCTTCTGTGGCCAGGGTTGGGGGTCACCACCCCTCAGAGTTGATGCTTCACCCCATCCTCGTTGGACCCAGGGAGATCCAGAAAGAGGAAGGGAATCAATCAGCATGTGGCCCCAAATGCACCCAACCAGGGCAAGCTCTGTTCCAATCCCAGCAGGCCCTGTGACCAGGCTGCACCCACCCATCCCTGCGTCTGGGAAAGGGCCTCGGGCTGCCAAGTCCGAGGGGAGATTCCTGAGCTAGGACCTCGCTGGACCACAGCAGGCAAAGCAGCCATGTCAGCCCTGTCCTAAGCAAACCAGATGGATGGAATTTACACCACAGACAGTTCTGGCTTCTTTACTTTTTCTTTTCTTGTAATAACCAATCAAACAAGAGANTCTAGGTAGGGACAGAGGACCTGGGTTCCCCTCTCGGCTGTTCAAGGATAACACCTCAGGGGGCACAGGACACAATGCTGCTTTGCCCTGAGGTCCACAGAGTCACAAAGTCGAGGGGAGAAGGATGCTGGTCGCATCCTGCTGAGCCCCCACTGGTTCCCCACCCTGCTCTGTGCTGGGGACGCTGACCTGAGGACGGAATCTCAGGGTCCTAGGCTTCTAGCTGCATTCGGCCAAAAGGGGCCACCGGAATTGGAGGGCAAGAGGAGAGAGGGGCTGGGGTGCTGATCTCCCCTCCTCCCTGCTTTAACAACATACCTTGGGCAGGAGCTTGGGGGCACGCCCTTGCCCCACTGGCCCTAGGAGCAGGAACAGCTCCCCACAGCTAGGCTCTCGGTGCCTCGCCAGCCCGAGCTGCTCTCTCCGCTCTGCCCACACCTCTGCCAGCAGTCACCACATTAAAGTCATTTCATTAGGACCACCTGGAGGGAGTTCTGCCCTCACCAGGTCCCTGGTTGAGATGAAGAGGAACAGGTCCAGGTCAACAAACATTACAGGATCAGAATATCAGGAGCAAATTTGCGTGGGAGAGACAAGCGCAGAACCACCGTGCAGGGCGGGCAGAGTGTGGACCTCCTCACCAGCGGGGAGGGCAGGCAGAAAAGGTCACAAGCTGGAGGGGGGGTGGTGTAGTAGCAGCATGGGGCACAGTGGGCCGAGATTGGGAATGGGGGTGACTTTGCTCTGCTGCTTTGCAAAATATTGGGGGGCTGGGTTCATGGCAGCCTCGGAAAACTCAGAGGGACAGTACATTTTTATGGGAAACCAGGGAGGTCTGGTTCACAGCAGAGGGGAGGGGGAGGTTGGAGTAGAAAGAGCCTGGACATGGAGGTCAAGCCCATCTGAGTTCAAAGACCACTGTGGTTGGTACTTGCTAGCTCTGTGGCCTTAGATATGTTGCTTAAACAGGTGACATATCTAAGCTTCGGTTTCCCCATCTGCAAAATGGGGAGAATAATAAATAGATCCCACCTCATAGAGCTATTCTGAGAACTAGCAAGATAAAAGTAAAAATGTCCAAAAAAGATGGGGACACAGGCTCAGCAATACCAAAGAAATGATTCAAAGTCACGTGGTCAGGATTCTCTGGGACAGCGACCCGTGTCCACACNTGCCCAGCCTCTGGGTCATTTCTCACATGGCACTCCCTGCCTGCAGTGACATTCAAATACCTCACCTCCCCATCCATGCCTGCACCCTGCACCCAGTTTATTCCCTACCAAGAGGCACCAATTTCCCTGTAAGACCTCCCCCAGCCTGCCCACCTCCCCACTTTAAGGGCTGGCCCCCGTGTCCTCACAGGCCCCCAGCACAGCACAGACAAGCCTCCCAGCCCTCTGGGCTTGCTCATGAGCCCAGGGACGGTCATCCCTGCATCTCCAACTCTACAGGCCTGGGCCCCAGTCCTCCATCAGCCCTGGGCCCATGGCAGGCTCTCAGCGACTGTCCGTCTCTTTCTCCGTCTTTCCTTTTCTGCTTGATCGACCACCACCCAACTCCCTGCCCTGAATGGTTTGTGCAGAAATGGGGCAAAGGCAGACAAAGAACTCCGCATCTTATGCAAGCAACAACTCCGAGAGACCCCGAGCAAGGCCTGCTGCCTGCCCTGCCTGCCCTGGCAAGCTGGGGGGACATTTGCTTCCTCGCCCGCCTGAGAAACAGCGGCCTCTCCAAAGACTGGGTTTCGTAATGTCTGAATTCTCAAGGCATTTGGAAGGAGGACAGTGGATCTATAATCAGCGACAGTACTTCTCACACTTACAGCTTGCTCATTTGCATTTTAAAATAAAACTCCAACCCCCTCGCGTGCTTACAGTCATCTCCTCCTTTGCTTTGAAAATACCTGGGAAAGGCCCCCCAAAGAGCATGCTGGGGCAGGGGTGCGGGTGGGCAGGGCAGTAGGTATGTTGTTCTTTTGGGGTCTTCTTCCACCAAATTCAGGGCTGCTCAGGAAAGGAGCAATGCAGACCTGAGATGAGGAAACCTCACAGGCTTCCCTCGGCAGAGCCCCAGGCCGGCACCTCCAGCCCCCTAGGTCGCAGATGACCCAAGTGGCCAAGGAATGTTTCCTCCTCCCGACAAAGGCTCACTGGGTGGAGGGGCAGTGATGGCTGTGCCATGCTTGGCACTTGGTCATTTTACAGCCTGGCTGCTTCAGGGGCAGCAGCAGAAGGGCCTGGGCAGGTGGATGAGGCTCATTGCCATTAGCCAGGTTGACCCTGCCCTCCTCCAGGAAGCCTTCCGGACTTACCAGGCTGGGTCAGGACCTGCCTCTGGGACCACGCCAGTGATCCCCACCCACCTTGGCCTAGGGCTGCCAACTACAGATCTCAGAGCTGAAGGGACCTGGCCTGGGCTCGTGTGAGTCCTCAACACCTGCAGCCTGGTACACAGCAGGCACCCAGGAAAGACTGCTGAATGCTGNTGATACAGGCAGCAGTGTAACCTGGGACTTCTAGAGAGGCCACCTAATGAGAGCAGGCGCAGGTGTGACCCGGGGGTGCCCTACTCCCTCACTGCCTTCTCCTACCTGGAATGTAAACACGATGGCTGAAGGCCCAGCAGCCATCTTCAGCAAGGACGTGACCTTGAGCCTAGAAGCCAGGGTAGAGGAGGGCATCGCATAAACAGAGAAAAGGGTTCTGTACAACTTTATGGAGCCCCCACACCGCCCCAGGTTGCCTGCATCCAGCATCTCTGACACAGACAGAAATGGATGTAAGTCCTGTTTAGGCCACTTCCATTTCCAGTCTGCTACGGGCAGCTGAATGCAAAGCCTGATGGCTCCACAGTGAAGGGACAGGTGGGCCGGGTGTTGGGAGAACGGGAGCTGGCCAGGCAGAAGGGGCTGGAGGTTGGGGTCCAGGAGAGGCCCCCAAACAGTACAATGTCCTTGCATGAGAGACTCATGGCCGCCATAGTTCTGCTTCTCTTACCATTCTCTCTTTTCATCCAGGTCAAGACAAACATTTCCTGTTCGTAACACTAACAAGGTTCTTCAACATTTTAAGAAGGGAAGTTCAATCCTCTCCATGTTTTTATTCCCCCTCCTGAGGACTTGAGTTCTTCCTCTCTGTGGTGGTAATCTGATTTCCCCATTCGCACTGGCTACCAGGAAGCTCAGAGGTGCCCTGAGGTGCCCTCACAGCAGCGGGCCTGTCAGTTAATTTTACATCCTCCTCGGTCCCTCAGCCTTGACGCACTTCTTCTATTTTACTAACCTTTCCTTTGGGGAAAGAGAGTACAAAAAAGCATAAAGAACACTAAAAGC
>NW_017731419.1:50454-53127 GCF_001890085.2 Hipposideros armiger
GGGGCTAGAGAGGGAGGTGCCAACTTCTTAGCCAATCGGAAGATTCTAGGAAGCCTCTTGGTCTGTGACATTGAGCTGAAGGCGCCTGTCTCCACCCTGCTTTCCACAGTGCCCGCTGTGCACCCAGGTGGGCAGAGAATACGGTCCCGGGCCTTCACATCAATTCACCTCCTTGCTCAGTCTCAGCCCCCGGACCTGAGCGAGCCCCAGGCGGTGGCCCCCAACCCAAATGACACCCACTGTGCGCACCAAAGCCTCTGCTATTCTCATGTGTACCCTGCTTAACTGGGGGTCCAGGTCCAGCAGCTGTGGGCTGGCACCCTCACCAGCTCCTGGATGGTGGCAATGGCCACGGTGACACTGGCAGACCACTCTGGACAACGTCACCCCAGAACCTCAAAACAGGTGGCTACTTTCAAAGCAGGCTCGTTGCATCTGGCTCATTCAATTTGCTTCTGGCCTTTTCCATCCCTTCCTATTTGCCCACGTTCCTCCTTCCATCTCTGCTTTCCCGTGAAGTGTAGCTTACTCGCTACACTCCAACGAGGCCGCTGAAATAAGAGAGCTGGAATCTCAAGGCTGTGCGGAAGGGACAAGAACACGCCCAGGCGCCCGGGGGCACGGGCACCCAGCTTCCCTGTCAGGGGCACTTTTTTGTTTTGTTTTCGGGACTTGCTCAAGTTGACTCAGCAAGTCAAACGCTGGGGAAAGAACACCCAGCACTGAGAATCACAGCCCTCCGAAAGCACGCAGGACGGCACGGACGCTGGACGCAGTTTCTATTTGCGACAGCAAGCCTAAAAATTCAAGAACAAAAATAAAACCGACAGAACTGAAACCACTCAGTAGACGCTGACAGCACTTCACATCATCTTGTGACCGTGTTTCCCACGCTTGTCCTCCAAAATGTGACCTCTTTTAAAGGCTACTGGAAACATTTGATACGACCAGACCCTAATCTGCATAACTCCTCCTCCTGCCCCATGTATTATAAAAAAAATATGATGATGACCATGCTTACACATCAACTTCTCTAGTTATTTGTTAAATATATCTCCTATGTAAATGACTGAGAATCAAAGGAATTTTCAATGTTTAAAAAAGAAATGAATAACTGCATTGCAAATTTTAAAAAACTAAAATTAAAAAAAATAATAAATAAATAAAAGAATTAAGCTAAAATCCACAATAGTTAGAAACCAAAAAATATCGTACAATGGGGTAAGGGCACATTTTCTACACTGGGCAACTATCTTTCCAAGCAACACGGTTCCCCTACAGCTGTATCCACTCCTGCCCATCCATAAGCCACACTGTTCCTGACAAAAGATGAGGAAAAATGAAGGCGTTCCTTGAGCTTCTATTAGGCGTCTTAGATCCCATGTAGTGAGTGTTAGCCCATTTTACAGATAAGGAAAGTGAGATCACATACAGTCAGAACACAGACTATCAGAAACTCTAGCCCAGACCTCTGGACTCCACGGGGAGGTCAAGCACAGCCAAGAACAGTCTATATTCCAATGGACCCCAGAGACCACGTGGGAACATTTTGTGCAGTCAACTTCCCCATTCTGTGGCCTCCCTTCCTGGAGCTAGGTTTGCTGTCAGAGGTCAGGATCAGAGTCACACCTGGGTGGTCTTCAGGGAGGCCTTCTCCACTAGGCGGTGGCAGGATGGTCGCCATGGGCTCTTTCAGTGGCAAGGACGTCAGGNCCCCAAGACCTCTCCCCCAACCCCAGCCTTCACACACTACCACGGGCAAATTAAGAACCTTCCACAATATAGAAATACACTGTTATTCTAGTTCCTCCATTCAAAGGCACCATCAGTCAGAACCATCACATTAAATGTTCACATCTCAATTTCAAAAGTACTTACTAAAAGGTTTTTAAATATGTGTTAGAGAACCAAGGTGGAGGGCGGGGTGGGAAGGGTATGTCAGAATACGCACAGGGGAAAAAATGGAGACGTTAGCAGCACTTTTGGAGAATGAGGTGATGAGAAACTTTTCCGATTCATATGTTTCTGTAATATTTTATTATTTTCCACTGGCTTCCAAAGATTTCTTGATAAGACACAGCTATAAACCAGAATGCACGTGCGTGGGCACAGCCCCCAAAGCTGACATGGCCCACAGCCCTAAGGAGCTGATGGAGAAAAGGGAAAGACCCCACAGCATGTGGTAATCACACCTCCTGTGCCCAACAGGGCTGGGTGCACAGGGCATGGAGGGGCCTAGGCAGGGAGGGGTGCTCTGGGCGGGGTATCCATCCTTTGAGTGGCCGTGAGCTTGGTCGGACAGATCGATGAGTGTCCACCAGAGGGGACAGACAGGAAGAGACTGTACAGGGCGGCAGGAGGGAGCGCTACACAAGGTACTCTGAGGACAGGCTCGCAGACGTGGCCTGCCTGGGCTCTCCTGAGCGGGAACCACCTGTCCAGGGTTTTGTGGACCCCTCCAAGGAAGGGGTCTTCACTCTGCACCCTGGGCACTGCAGCCATGCTGTGACAACACGGGGCTTGTTTGAGAAGCACTTGGGCAGCAGATTGGGCTAGGAGAGAGATCAAGACACCCCAAGCAAAGGAACACATGAAGCACTGGTTTCAGAAATGATGCAAAACCAGCAGCGGGACGTGGAGGTTCAGAGATGGGCCATGGAGCCAGCGTGCTGC
>NW_017731419.1:63032-64818 GCF_001890085.2 Hipposideros armiger
AGGAAACTGAGGCAAGAGTACCTGCAGACCATCACCGGCTGCCATGACAAGTACCTGTGACCATCACTGCCATGACAGGTAGCCCCTCAGGGCACGGGGGTGGGGGGGCAGCTTGTCCCATGCCCCTTGCTCCACTCTGTCCTTGGCTCTAGCCTGAGCCCCAGCACTAAGCACAGAGCGGGACCTCCACTGCTCCTGACCCTCCCGACCTTGGCCTCCTTGGGGCTTCTTACACTACATGAGCAGAGAACGATAAGTTTTCCTTATTATCAAGCATCACTTAGCCTAACACCCAGGTTAGGGAAGCCAGCTGGCCTGCAGACAAGCCCACTGCCAAGGCCTTTCTGGGTCTCAGTGGACACACAGGCCCCAGAGTCTGAGTGGCCGAGCCCCAGCTGGGTGGCCTGAGAGCCAGGCGGCTGTCCGTCTCTGAGGCGGTACCTGCCTCACAGCCTGGTTTTGAGAAGTAAATGGGGTAATGTTCTAAAGCAGTGGCCTTCAAACCAAACCCCCAAAATAAATGTTTAAAACTGTTTCTATTTGCACATTTTCAAGTTGACATGTAAAATTTCTCATCGTAAGTTTAAATACTGTAGAGGATGTAATTTCCAACGTATTGTAAATATTAACATTTCAAAATACAACTGTTACTGTTTCTCTTTTAAATGGATCCAATGGAATCTAAATATCACAGCAATTTGAGATCCACCATCATCCATCTTAAAATTACAGAATCGGGCTCTTCTTAAACACCTGGAAAGTTTTCAGTGTTCCTTTTGCCTCCTCCAACTTCCAGCCCACATCGCTCAGTGATGTTTCTACTATCGTTGTTTGAAGGCCCTTTATTATTATACCAGGCCAAAAAAAAAAAAAAATATATATATATATATATATATATATATATGTGTGTGTGTGTGTGTGTGTGTGTTTTAATTTTTTAATTTCATGTGACCATAAAGCTCTAAGTGTCAAAAATTTCTCCTGGATGGATTTATTATCACAATTACTATTAGTACATAATTGATCAATACGACAGAAATGTATTACAGAGATGTATAAGTAATAAGCATAAAAAATTAAACCTTGTTAGAAATGCAGCTCACAAGAGAGGAATGGGAATTTTTAAAACTTGTTTCATGCCTTCACAGATGGATTTTACTGGTAGAATAAGGCAGAGTCTATTATCAATTATATCTCTATTCTTCAATTTTTAATAGATATAAGTGCCGAAACCACGGATTCAAATAAATAAGGAAGATGGCATGGAAAGAGATTTTACCAAAGCACATTTTCTGAATTCCTTCAGAACGATTTGCCAAGAATTACAGTAATTTCTTATAAGAAAATTATTTTAATGTTCTCTCAGCCGACAACTCAATCAGGTCCTCTTTCAGTTTCACTGCCAAGGAAGGACTAGAAGTACCTCTCCTGCCCCAGGAGCACAATGGGCAGCCACGTGACGCCCAGGCGCGTTTTATGCCCCGCATCACACACCTGCCTGTGGATAATGAGAGCGTGCGGCCCTCCCACAGGTTCCGGCTTCCTGTGTGTCCGGTGCCCTACCAACTGCATTACCCGAATTAACTCCTTTAGTCCTCACAGCCATCCCAGCGGAGAGGCACCATTATTATTCCCGTTTTACAGACGGGAAGACTGGGGTGCTCAGTGGTTAGGCAAGGTCACACAGCCAGTGCGGTGAACCCAGGCGTCTTGGACTGCCTCTGTGGAGATGGGAGGGAGGGTCGACGTGAAAGGGGCCGCTGGGACAGAGTTCACAAGTTCCTCC
>NW_017731419.1:67103-68645 GCF_001890085.2 Hipposideros armiger
GGCACAGCCCTGGGCCACCAGAGCCCACGGCAGAGGGACAGACTGCGTCCAAAGGAACGTGTGCCACACCCAGTCATCCGCTCACAACCCACACCATCTCCGTGCCCTGTGGACACCTCGGAGCCCCTTGCCTCATTTCTACGTTGTCCTAGCCCCACGTGAGCATCGGTGGCAGTAAACTGCCAAGGTCACTCGGTACGTGACCACAGCTAGCCAGGCTGGGCTCAGTGCCACTTCCTCATGCCTGCCCCTGCTCCTGGACAGAAACCTGAAACAGCTGCAGGAGAAGCCCCCGCAGAAGCTCCAGATGACAAGACCGGGACCGCACAACGGGAAAGACGAGGGCACCGAAGGAGACGGAAGGCGTGCGCACGTGACCCGCACCAGGTGCCGAGGGCTTCCACTGGGCGCCCAGGGCCTGAGCCTCCCCTCTGAGTTAATCCTCGCGGCATCCAGATTATCCCTGGGTGGCTGTCGTTCTCCTGATGAAACCAAGGGCAGTCATTTCCACTCTGTCCACATGTGACATCATTCCAGACAGCTCTCCCTTCCCATGTCCTAAAAACAAACAGCTCTCTAACTTTGAACACAGATGGAACATAACATAAAAGAAGCAAAGTAGTCTTGAGGACAGACAGGCTGAAAGCCTTAAGTGGAGTTGAAGGGAACAGGATAAATTGTAACTATGGCAGAAAAGCGGGGGCTCAGCTCCCCTTTCAGTTCACATCAGCCCACACCTTGTACTAGACCCCCTGCCGGTGTGGGAGCTCAGGCGCCCTGGGTGCTGCTGCTGGCTGCCGCCCTCCGCAGCCCCGAGGCGGTGATGGTCTGTTACTCGATGAGCAAGCTGAAGCCTGCGGACTGCAAGTGCTCGCCCTGGCACCAGAGGCACCGAAACGGGCAAGGCTGGTCTCCACACTACAGGGCCATGGTGTAACAGGGAGACTAGGAGAGGGCAGGTGGAAAAGCACAACCCCTCTGGTGTTGGGATCCCACATGCGGCACGGCAGCCCGCTCGGGAAGACAAAATGTAAACCTGCGGGGCTCCCTCCCTCATCAGGAACTTCTGCAGGACAAGATGACCCACACCCTTCATGTCCCAAGCAGCAGGCTCCTGAAATCCATCCCTGAGAAGGATCATGAAGGGGAAGAGGGAGAAAGAGGGTAAGGGAAGGGGGGGGCGGGTGGGGAGAAGGGAAGAGAAACCAGAGAGCTAATTGTCCAGTGATTAACGGTTTCTCCTGGAAACCTGAACTCCAGGACCTGCCCCCAAACCTTCTCAAATGTGCCAAGTGTTAGAGGCTGAAATCTGTTCATTGCCACACTGTGTGATGGCAGAAGACCAGCAGTGAGTGACCTAAACCCCCAAGAGCCCACATCAAAGGAATACTATGCAACAGTTAAAAAGAATGAGGATGTGCTCCCCACACCCGTTAGGCATTAATTATCTCTAAGACGCTGTTGCGGGAAAGCGCAAGGTATAAAAAACACTGTGTGTGGCATGCAATTACTTAGGTTAAAAACAACATCCAGTGGGCCAGC
>NW_017731419.1:72381-73570 GCF_001890085.2 Hipposideros armiger
CACCCAGGTGCTGCTCAGGAGAAGCCAGGTACGGCAACAGCTGCCAGTCCACCAGGACCAGCTCCTTGTGCTGCTGGTAGCAGCACTACATTTGCCCAGGGTGGGGGGTCGTCATTTAGGGGCAGCCTTCCAGGTCTTAGGGACCCAGTGGAAGGACACAAAAGAACTAGAAATAGCTGTGATGCTCACGCTCGGCGCAGCAGGCGGAGGCCACACGCGGGCACCGGGAGGGGGTTGGAGAGTGCATCTCACAAGAGGCTGCGAACTTCCACTTTTTCCACCACGGTGGTGCCAGGAGGGGTTAGATGCCCAGGACTGAGCTGGGCAGCAGGTAGAAATGGAAGTGAGGTGTGTCCCCCAAGAGAACAGGGAACCAGACCCAACTGTTCCTTGTGTCTCAGTTTCCTCATTGGCCAAGTGAGGAGAAGCCTGGAACCCACCCCACAGGACTGCTGGGCCCAGGCTGGGCCTGCAGGCTCTGCCCTGCCTTCCCGCCTTTCGGAACCATCCCTCCTGTCCCATGTGACTCCGACGGGCATCAAACAACTGAGGGGCTGCACCCCCTCCGGGGGTGGTCACGTGGCCTGGCTCCTCATGTAACTGCAGGACGGGTATGGAACCCGAGCCAGACCAGCCCTGATTCTTCCCAGGACAGGTCCTGGAAGGCTGTCAGCAGCACCCAGGCATGGCCACCACTGCCTGTGTGCCCTGACTCTCGAGAAGGAGGCCACACCAGGAAGAAAGACCAGTGTTTTCTTGTTCGAGGTCAGGGCCCTGATGGAGCCGGCCTGGAGTCTGCCTTGTCTGGACTTTCAGCTGCGGGGTTTTGCTGAAGCCAGTTCACAGTGAGGTTCCACCAATGGCTGCTGCTGTGCTTCCTACAGCAGGTCCTCGTAAGTGACAGCAGCTACCACTTCCTGAAGATGACAGAAATTACCCTGGGTGACCCTGAACAGAGGCAACGGGGATGGCAAAGGAGCCCAGTGAAGAGAACCCAAAGCAGGAGGATAAGAGCAGGGTTCCAGAAGCCAGAGAGGCAGGACCATCTAGATCAGCGGTTCTCAACCTGTGGGTCGCGACCCCTTTGGGGGTCAAACAACCCTTTCACAGGGGTCGCCTAAGACCATCGGAAAACAAAAAGATATTTACATTACGATTCATAACAGTAGCAAAATTACAGTTATAGAGT
>NW_017731419.1:74465-84497 GCF_001890085.2 Hipposideros armiger
ACCAATGGGCAAGGAGAAAGGAGCCGCACCTGCGCCCAGAGCTCAAAACCACTTAGCGAAGGGAAATGTGTGATTATGCAAGTGGAAAGCCAGGCACATTCTCATCCAAGCCATTTGTAGCAGTTTGGTAATTACCAGATTTCAGGAGCCCCTTTAGCACTCCCCAAGGCCTGCAGGCAACGTACCCCCACCCCCCACCTCTCCCTGCCAGCAAAGGGCTCAGGGTTTCATGAATAGGTGACTAGGCCTCCCCTCTCACCTGGGTGTGCAGAGGGACCCTCTGTCCTGCCACCTCAAATGTCACCCCAGCATCACCACCTAGCCCAGGCTCGAGGTCAGCTACTAAGGAGCCTTCCTTGGCTCCCACTGTCCTCAGAGCCCCCGCACCCCTGCCTCCCTGCACAGAGCACGGATGTGGAGGCTGCCTCACTCCATGACCCTGGTCCCTATCAGCCTATGAGCTCTGTGGTGACCATTAATGGTGGCCACCGACACTGGCATTTCTCCTCCTCCTGGGCACTCCCCTGGACACACCTCCCGCCAGGTCAGACACAGCTACGCGGCTTGCTTTGGCCAATGGAATGTGCACAGAAGTGACTCATGTCGCTTCCAAGTAGAAACGTTCAACTGCCAATGCCTGACTCTGCGGCCAGTCCTCCTGGACGTCGGTGACTGTGGGAGCACGAGGACACAGATGGTTCCCAGAGCCGGCCCAGATCCATTCCTGGAAAGAAACCTGGCTGGGTGGCAATGAAGCCAGGCTGGGAACCAGAAAGAACACTATTAAGCGGACCTTCCGCTAGCAGTGGTTCTCAACCAGGGCAAGTTTGCTCCTGGGGGACATTTAGCAATACCTGAACACACTTTTTATTGTCACAACTAGAAAGTTCTGCTGGCACCCAGAAGGTAGAGACCCTACAATGCACAGGGCAGCCCCCCACACACACCTGGTCCGTGCTCTCCACACACTTCCGGAATGAGTGTCCCAGACTCCCTGTGCCTGTCTGCCTCCTCGGCAGCCTGATTCACTTGCTGATAGTTTCATAATTTGGATTTTCCTCCTATTAACAGTGCCAGAAACTGAAATGGCCCAATATAAAGGCAACATATGAACAGAATTTTAAAGCCAGCACAAACATTTGAATTGTTTGGACAGCTTCAGGAAAGAACCAGATAAACTGGAAGCTGCCATATGTCTTTCTGGGGGGTGGGGGAGTGGGGGGACACCCTTCCCCTGATTGGATGGACAGTCACCAACGCGGGTCACTGAAGACCTTCCCCATGCTAGGTGCCCCACCTGGAGGAGGCAGGAGGGCAGGCCACAGGTACCCGCAGTGCTGACGCAGCATGACTCACCACGTTCCTTCAGACCCACATCAAGCCCACGGGGTCCCTGAAAGCGGCTTCTCCTCAGGAACCCAGGATGTGGGCGAGAGGGAGAGCTAGTGACTCACCGTCCCGCTGCCTCCTGGGGGAAAGCAGAACCCCCAGGGCTCAGAGGCCTTTGCTGCTGAGCCTCCTTTCAACACCCTTCACCGTTCAGGGTAGGGAAACTGAGGCAGGGGTGGGCTGGAGATTACCCAAGCATGTGTCCTGCTGCACCCAAAGTACCATCCTTTCAGACTGGAGGTCACCCCAACTTTTCATCTGAACGTTAATGTTGAAATTCCCTTAATGTTGTCTGACACGCCCACATCTTTTAATATAAAAATTCTCTACTTGAAAGTCTTTGAAAGTCTCTTACTACCCCCTTGCCGTTGCTATCACTTTTCTGCCCCCTAATGAGGGATGGGCCCTAAATTGCAGTGGGGGGCAGGATGTTCCTAGGAGCAGGAGAGGCACAGGGGCTGCAGGACCCCCGCCCCGGCAGTCAGCCTCCTGCCTCAAGGCTAATGGCTCAGCCTGTTGTCTTCACGGCAGATTCTTAGTCCCAAGAATGCAAAGTTATTGAATATCAGCGTAATAAGCAAGGTAAGCTACATCTGGAAAGAGGGCTACAGGAATTCCTGAGCTGACCTTCCCTTCCTTTGAACCTGCGGGGAAGGAAGCAGCCTGCCCAAGACGTCTGGGTGGGTTTTAGCACCTATCCTCAAGGTACCGCTTGCTCTTAAAGAAGTGCACAAGTGTATGTGTCCGGGCTCTGTTCTGGGAGGTTGACACTCTGAAAGGCTGCTAAGACACCCTTAAAATTGAAAGCTCCCCCCTGGCTCAAGGATTCCAAGACCCCAAGAAGGCTTCTTTGAGCCCATGCAGTTTAGGGGGGGTCACTGCCCTGCTGTTGCATCTCCAACCACACACGTGTGCAGTTCCCCATCTGACTATCATCAAATATTTGCTGGGTTTCTCTGTCCAGGCCTGGACTGGCCCAGGAACAGAAGGGCCCCAAGCCACAGCCCTGTCTAGACATGCGGGCAACACACACAGGGATAGTCGGCAAACTGGGGTGTGGGCCGCTGGGGCCCTGAATATAGCAAACATCTGGGGGTGGCAGGGGCTCGGGAAGGTGACAGCACACTGCTCTTTGGGCTGTGCCCTTGGTGGTGACCAGGAGGGAGGCTACAGGATGTGCAGAGAGGGCCTGCCAAGCCCCAGGTGCACCTGGGGCAAAGCCAGGGCCGCTGGGCATTAGGGGTTTCGTGGGCCCTTCTGCCACAAGCACCAGGGTTACTGTGACATCAAAGCAAAGGTGAAGTTACCTCTGCCCCTAATCTCAGAAAACTTAAACCGTGAAGCACTCTACTCAAATATTTCCCCAAATCTTCAGCTAATTATAGGAGGCGGGTGAGGGTAGGAAGGCAGACCAAGGAGTTAGGGAGAACCTTACCCACTGGGCAGTGATTAAGGATAGGGAGCCTGGCTCTGACCTTGATCCAGTAGCTCCACTATCAGGCCAGGCCCAGTGTGTATGAACACTGTATTCATTTCCTATTGCTGCTGTAACAAATCAACACAAACTACAACACAATGTATTCTCTTATAGCTCTGGAGGCCCGCAGTCTGAAATGGGGCACTGGTTCCTTCCGGAGGCTCTGGAAAGAAATCGAGCCTTTTCCAGTTCTAGAGGCTGCCTGCATTCCTTGGCTTGTAGCCACATCTTTTACATTGGTTCTGTTGTCACATCTCCTTCTCAAACTCTGACCCTCCTGTCTCCCTCTATAAGAATTATGAGGATCCTGTGGTTACATTGGGCCCTCTCAGATAACCCGGGGTCTCCCATCTCAAGATCCTTCACCTTAATCACATCAGTAAAGTCCCTTTTGTCACGTAGGGTACCATATTGAGGTTCTGAGGATACACTGGGAGCAGGGAAGCGGCACTTTCCTGTCTCCCTCAAAACCAAGGCTCTTGTTACTCTGCCACCCAATGAATCTTGGGCGTGCCTTCAGTGTCCACATGCGGGCTGTGGGCAGATGAGCATTCATCCAGAGGTTTGCTGGGGACTTCCACAATCAACAAGGAAAAGGCTGGAGCTCAGCTCCCATGGTGCCCACAGGATTCCCAAGGTACACTGGGTATAACCAAAGCCCAACACAGGGGTCCCTGATTGGAAGAAGCACATTGGGCCAGGGAAGTGGGGCCTGGGTGGTGGAGACCTACGGCCCCAGGCCTGGAAGACCTGGCTGTAAGTTGCAGGGAGGAGTGATAACTCCTGACCCTTTGGTTCACCTGGAGTCCCGTGAGAGATGCCCAGACCAGCCACACCTCCTCACCCGCCACTCCAAGGCCACCTGGCTCCACTGAAGGCCATGAATCCCAGACCCCGCCAAGTGGCTCTGAGTGGCTACAGACAATCCCCAAATACAGAGGTGTTGAGCCTATGCCCAGCACCAAGGCACACCAGCATCAACAGGGCCAATTCAGCCCTCATTAACAGGCCCAGGGTGCCTCCCCAGGTGCACTGAGCACCCAATTCTAGAGACCGGCAGCGGCTTCAACTGGTGCCCCCGAGACCCTCTAATTTCAGAGGATTCCAAAGGCCCAGGCACAGCCCGAACAAATGGGAAGCAACATCAGTAATGCCTGGGCCCACTCACTCCCCACTCAGGCCTGTTGTCCCCACGCCAGCAAGAGTGGGTACGGAAGAGGAGGCAGGGCCCAAGGACCTCGGAGCTGGCACTGCAACGGTCAATTTGCATTAATTTCAGCTTTGCATTAATTTCAACAGCTGCATTAGAAGATATGACTGTCCTATTTTTTCAAGTGAGGAAATTCAGAAAAGTTTAAGAAACTCGTCCAAATATTATGATGTGAAATAAGTCAGAGAAAGACAAATACTGCATGGCAACACATATATGTGGAATCTTAAAAAAAAACAAAAACAACTAGAGTTGAACTCATAGAAACAGAGAGTAGAATGGTAGTTGCCAGGGGTTGGGGGGGTGGCGGACGATGTCGAAAATGGGGGAGAGGTTGTTAAAAGAGTACAAACTTTCAGCTCTAAAATGAATAAGGCCTGAGGACCCGATTAGTAACCTGGGACCCTAGTTGATAATACTATATTGTATAACTGAAATTTGCTACGAGAGTAGAAGTGTTTCACCAAACAGAAAATGGTAAATATGTGAGGTGATGGGTGTTTTAACTCGATGGTGGGAATCCTTTCACGACGAAATCGTCACACTGTACATTTTAAATATGTTACAATTTTATTCCATAAAATTGGGGGAGGGGGAATACACACACACACACACACACATATGAATGAACAAACGAATGAACAAAATTTGCCAAAGACTCACAGCAAATAAGCTACAGCAAAACCACAATTTAAAGTCAGGTCTGTCTGTCAGCAAAGACTACCCTCGTCATGTAACCCTATGTGACCACCCACCTGTGTGTGTTTGTGTGTGTGTGTGGCGGGGAGGGGGGTCCAGCCAGCTCTGCTGGGGGTGAGGCTTCTAGGGTTTCTGGGAATTGTTCTGGACAGAGCTGGCATACCTCCCCGCCCACCCACTGCCCAGTCTGGGCTGCCAAGTCTCAGACCCTTGAGCCCCACGAGGCTGAGGGCGTGGTGTCATGGCCCCTGGGAGGCCTGGGGAAGAGTGGCCCAGAAGGCGCTTCCTGAGGAGCTGTGACTAGCCTCAGACATTGGGTGGGAACTGGACATACCCTGGGTCACTTGAGGCCAGAAGCAGGAGGAGCTGGCATGCCTGTTTCTCCCGCCCCGTGGGGGTGACAGCTTCTGAAGATAACGTCACCTCCAATCCACCCTTTCCAAGCAGGAGGTGCCCTTCATACAAAGCAGGAGGGTGAGGAAGCAGATCTCAGCTCAACGGCGAGAGGCGGAGCCAGCTCCCAAAGGAAGGCTGCTGACAGGTGGTGCCCACCCTACAGTGGAAGGGATGCAAGCTGAGGGGCATGATGCCCACCGTCCCGGAGGAGACTGGCCCATGGGGAAGGTGGCAGGGCTAATGTCTTAGAAGTCCCTCCCCATCTCTAACAAGAAAGAAGCATCTGCCAGGTCACAGGAAAGCAAGGGAGAATGGAAGTGGAGACCAGCTGAGCCTCCCAAGGAGCAAAGAATGAGCCCAGGGCCTCGAGAGGGCCCCAGGGCCTGCTCCCAGCAGGCAGGCGGGCATGTACCCCCACCTCCTTCCTGCCCGGCCTCAGGCCCTGCCAGGCTCTGCAGCGGGGAGCCATGGCAACAGGCCCCAAACAGCTCGAGAAATCCCTCAGAGAGCCCCACGCAGGGTGTCACAGCAGCCACCAAGCCAAAGCCAAGAGCCAAGGCCCAGGGCAGAAGTGAGAAATGCCAAAAAGAGGAAGCCCTGATTCCAGCCAGAAGGGAAGAATGCTTGAGTGCGGCCAAGGGCAGCCTCTCAGCCCCCAGAGGCACAGACCCCCATCCTGAGGCCATCAGGCCGCCATCTGCTGTCCCTGCACACTCCCCCTCCAGCCGACGACCCTCTATACCTACAATATGGCTCCTAACCTCACTGCCCCCTGAAGTCCTCCAGTCCTTCTCTCAGCCACCCTGGCATCAAGGTCTCTGTGACAGTGTGCCTACCTCCTTGTCCAGCAATCTTTACCCCATCTGCTCCTAGCACACCGGGCTCCGTGCCCTCTCCCCTCCGCACCCCACACGCTGGTTCTTTTACTCTTTCGACCACCTGCCCACCCTGTCGACAACTCGTCTGGAACACTTCACCCCTTGCCCACCACCCACGACACTGGCAGTCTCTTCCTCGCACGGCCCTGCCAGAGGGCAGCCCAAGGAGAAGGCCTCTGAGGAGCTTGGGGGAGTCAGGGCAAGGGCTGGAAGGGCCAGCAAAAGGTGCTTCCTCCCAAACTGGGTCCCTCCTCACCGAAGGACGAGGCACACAGCCCACTCTGCTCCAACCCCTGTGTGCTGGAGGGAGGGGTCTCTAAACATCCATGCCCACTCCCCTGACTCAGGATGTCAATCAGCCGCACAGCTCTCCAGGAATGATCTTAATTGTCAAGATAAGAACTCAAGATAGACAGGAATGAGCCCAATTTGCAGGGGGTGGCCAGAGGAGGCTTAGTATTTTTATTTTGCCAGGTTTTTCTTAAACTAAATGCCTCCTGATGACTTGCTTTCTCATGAACCGCCTTCCTATCTAAGGTATTCCCTTATTCATTCATTTCTTTCATGCATTCTTCCTGAGCACCTACTATGTGCCCAGCACAGTTTCACTGCCGGCGACACAATAGTGAAGACAACAGAAAGGGTACTTGTCCTCAGGGAGCTTACAGCATAGAGGGGAAGGTGAACAAGCAAACAACTGAAATAAGTACAGGTGACGCGTTCTGAAAGGAATACTCAAGAGGCTGAGGCAGAGAAGAGGGGACTGTGCTGAGATCTAAAGGTATGGGGTGGGGGGAAGAGCCTGCTAGGCAGCAGGAATAGCACATGCAAATGTCCTGAGGTAGGAATAAGTTAGAAGCAGCTGAAGGACTGAGAAAAGAAAATGGTGACAGAGCCCTGGTGGGGGAGTGAGAGGGGCAGAAGGCATGTCTCCCGGCCCTGGGGGATCATTCTTGGGCCATTTGGTAACCCGGGCCAAGAAATTCTCTGTCTGCATAAGCTCGTCTGAATTGGGTCTTTTCTCACTTGCATCCATAAGGGCAGGCGGAGTGGCTCAGTTGGTTAAGAGCGTGAGCTCTGAGCAACAGGGTCACCGGTTCGATTCCCACATGGGCCAGTGAGCTGCGCCCGAGCTGAGCTGCCGCTGAGTTGCCAACAGGTGGCAGGATGGCTCAACTAGTGAGAGCACGTGCTCCTAACAACAAGGTTGATGATTTGACTCCCGCGTGAGATGGTGGGCTATGCCCACCTGCAACTAAGATTGAACATGACACCTTGAGCTGAACAGCTGCGAGCTACAGACGGGCGGTCGGGTGGCGAGTGGACTTGGAGCTGAGCTAGCTGCACCCTCCACAACTAAGATTGAAAGACAACAATTTGGCTGTCCCCCTTTCCCAATAAAATTAAAAAAAAAAGAATCCTGGCTACTAAAACATCCAAACCAAAACATCATATTCCATCACCTTCTCCCCCAACCTGCAACCACCACCACCCATCCAGTCGCCCAGCCAGAGCCCAGCATTGCCCGCCACTTCTCTCCCTCATCCCCGTCCCATCAATCACCAGAGAAAGGTTTCACTTGGGCCTCCAGGCAGCCACCAGCTGGTGGTCCCTCTCCCAGGGAGGTGGCCTACGGCATGCTGAACAGAAAGGCAGGAAGAGAAAAGCAGATGGCCACTCGGCTGAGAGAGAACAAGAACACCCAATAACATGGGCTGGCTGATTGCATGTAATTATGTAGGGAAAAACGCTCTTTAAAATTAGCTCCCCAAATGTAGATATAATTTCAAGTGTCCTTTGCAGTGTGATTACAGTGTCAGCCCCACTCATGTTTTATCATTCAGGCCCCTGTGGGCAAAAACTAACAAAGACGAAGTGCTTGCAGCTGTCCTGGGAAAGCATCCGTCCAGGAAACCCGGCAGAGACACAGCCTCGCTCCCTCGGCATCTAGCACAGGGCCCTTCCAAGAAGGCGTGAGGCGCATCGTTCTACTCTCCTCTTTTTATCTTTACGGTCTTTGATGTTCAAACGCACATTCCCAAGAGCAGCCAATCCTAATAATGAGGAAAGCTTCGCTCACTGCATGCCTCCCACGGCCACATGCTGTACTTACTCCCTGCCTCCGTTTTCCCGTCTGTAAAATGGGCTTAACATGGTGTGTAACTCACGACATGCTGGAGGACTGACTGATGCCTGGCACATAGTGAGCACCCAGTCGATGTCACCACAGTCCTTCTCCTCCTCCCATTTAAGCCTGGAGACAGCACTAGCCCCATCCTACAGATGTGGAACCTGAAGCTCAGAGAATAGCATGAGCCATTCGGCTGGCCCAGGGGTTGGCAAACTGTGGCTCTTTGGGTACGTTCTGTCTCAAAAGTTTGCCGACCCCTGGAAGAGCCAATCCTGTCCCTCACAACAATTTAAAAATGATTCGAGAGCCATAAATATATTTTTACAAATAAGGAAAATTTAAAGTAATATTATAAATGAAACTATGATAGTTTCATTTTCATTTTCAATTTTACTTCAGAGCCATGTACGTACCCAAAGAGCCGCATGTGGCTCGCGAGCCACAGTTTGCCGACCCCTGGCGGCTCTTCCATCTCAAAAGTTTGCCGATGCCTGAGCTACAGGGTAAGAGCAGGGATGCAAACCCAGCTCTGCCTGAGTCCAAACTCCACACTCTTTTGTCACACTGGGTCCTCGCCGGGCTCAGGGGCTGGTGGAAAAAGCGCCACTCAGCTCCTCAGTATGTCACTCCTGCCAGAGCTGACAGACCCATGCAGCTCACCTCACCTGGCAGCCTGGCCCTTCCGGCCTTGGCACATGACCCTCTTCAGGTTCCTCGGTTTGGAAACGCCACAGGCTCTGGCTGGGTGGCTGGCCTCCATTACTCCCCTTTATCCCCAAGGGGTGGCCTTCTAGCCCGGGGCCTTAACCTCCTAGGGTGCACCCATTTTATACACAACAGAACCAAGGCCCAGACTGAGAGGGACTTGAGGTCGCCGGGGAAGCCAGGGGAGCAGCACACTGTTACCAGGCACCTGTGACGAGCCCGGCACCGAGGGTTAGGGAGCCCCACACACTGGAACCCCCAATCCGCACCAGCCCCCAAGGAAGGGCTACTGCAGCCCCATTTCAAAGATGAGAAAATCAAGTTTCCGAGAAGTATAAAGGGACAGACTCAGGGTCACCAACAAGGGAACAGGAGAGCCATTTTCTTTCCCTTTTTTTTTTTTAATTCAAGTGTATTAGGGTGACAATAGTTAGTAAAGTTCCATAGGTTTCAAGTGCACAATTCTGTAATAACATCATCTATGTATCACATTGTGTGTTCACCCAGAGTCAGTTCTCCTTCCAGCACCATGTATTTGATAGAGTCATTTTCCATCCAGGCCTGAGACTCCCAGGCCAGAGAACCAGCCATGCTAAGTGCCCACAAGCAACTGCCACACAGGCCTCGGATGGCGTGTGAGGACAAGGAGCTGGCCACCAAAGCAGGCCAGACCCACGCCTGGTGGCTGGGTGGCAACAAGGCCAGGCTGGGAACCAGACAGGGGCTATTCACAGGACCTTCTTCTACCAGTGGTTCTGGCTGAGTTCCCGAGGGAGCATCTGGCAATACCTGGAGACATTTTTGGTCGTCACTACCAGGCGTGGAGTGGCACCCAGTGGGTGGAGGCCAAGGATGCTGCTAAACAGCCTACCAGTCACCTCTAATACAGCCTCTAATACCATAGGAGGGTCCAGCCCAAATAGTGCTGAGGCCGAGGAACCCTGAGCGATGGCAATCTGTGCACAAGGATTTAGATCTGCCTGAACATGGGGCCGGTTGAAAACAACAAGACATTCAAATAAATATGGATGTGTGTCGGCACATGTGTTTATGTACACGTGGTTCTACGTATGCACACGTGTTTGCATGCACAGGAATATCCTGGATGAATACCTAGAACCATTGGCGGGGGCAGGGGCGGGGGGAT
>NW_017731419.1:84557-91978 GCF_001890085.2 Hipposideros armiger
CAAGACCCCTTTCACTGTAAATTCTCTCATCTTTTGATTTGAACCACGTGACTATATTGTCTATTTCAAAAGCATTTACATTCTCTCAACTCTGTTGTGAAAGCCTCTGGAGCAGGATAACCCAAGGTCGGCCTTCCCAAACGTCTTGTCTTACCGACAACTCTGATTAGAACCTTGATTTGCATGTCCGAGGAGGCACAACTGCCAAGTCCAGAGAGGCTCCACACCGCCCACATCCCCACCCCGCCTGCCCTGAGGGCCGCTTCAGAACGAGACAGAAAGAAAACATGAAGCGGGGCTGGATCTCTGTCAGTCTGCTCTGGAAATGCCTCTGTGCCCACTCGGAGGGGGCTAAGAGGGGACACCCCCACCCCACATACCACCGCCATGGCTAAATCAACAAGCGCTGTCAGCCAGACGCGGCCACCATTTTAGCAGCAAGCGCTCGGCCTGCGCCAAGCACTGTACGTGGACCTCGTCTGCCAGCACCAGCCCTGCAAGGCAGGGACCGCCATCATCTGAGTGAAGCTGAGATGTGTGACCTCTCAGTGGGCAGCCAGGGGCCCACCCCCAGGCTCCATGCTCCTAACCACTCGCCGTGGGTGCAGCTACACCTGCTGCTCAGGGTGGGGATGAGAATCAGTGGGTGCTCCTTCCCTTGCGCCCCATCTCCCTGTTTTCTAGATGCTCTCAGCCCAGACTTCCAGTGGCTCCCTGCACCCCTCATCTGCCCCACAACCTGACATGCCCAGAGTCCCTGTTTGAGGACCCCTGACCTCACAGCATCACACCTTCGCAGGTGCTGGCTTGCTACCTGGAGTACCTTAAATCCACACTATCTGCCCACTGAGTTCCTCCTGATCCTCAAAGACGCTGAGGGTCACCTCCTACGTGAAGCCTTCCTCGATCTTCCCAGACAAAGCAAGTTACCTCCTGCCACCACCCCTTGAGTCTAACCCTTCAGTGCTTCTCTCTGCCTGTCTCCTCCACCCAACTGAGCTCCTGGGGTGTAGGAATGTCTCTTGTGTCCCCGGCACCTAGCACAGACCCAGGCCACCACCACAACAGTAATACCATCCAAGGGCCACTTATCAAGGACCTACGATGGGGATATTTGTAATATTCATAAATAAATGTGGCAAGCAGTGAACTACTCATTACTTCAAATGACACATCAACTGTGAAGGTTAAGACGTGCTTTGTTTAACCTACCGATGTGGAAACGGAGGCTCAGAGAAGCTCAATAACTTGCTCAAAGCCACCAAGTTGGACAGTAGCAGAAGCAACATTGAAACCCAGGTCCCTCCTTCCAAAGCCAGCTCTGGGCACGTGGGCCAGCAGCTGGAGGGAAGGGAGCCAGCTGCCCCAGGTGGGCAGGTATCCCCACGTCCACCCAGCCCAGAAGTGCCCGCTCCAGGGCACGGTCATACTCACAGGCCAGCTATCACCCACCTGAGGTCTGAGCACGGCCCCTGGGATGCTGGAATACTGTGTAGTAATATTTATCATCCTCAGAGGATCTGATGCACAAGCAGCCTGGGAATCTGCCCCATCATTAGTGCACACGGCCCAAAGCTGTCAAAGGGTCGTCAGCGTCCATGGACTGTTTTGTGGGGTAATTTGATGGGAGACTTTGCCCTCTTCTCACATATATAATAAAAGTCAGACTGTACACCAGGGCCTGGAAAGCCCTGAAGAATCTGGTCCCCGCCTACCTCTCTTCTGCTTTTTCCCTCACACCTCATGGCCTTGTTCCAGCCCCGATTCCCTCCCTGCTGCTCTCCTCCATGCTCCTCTGCAATCACACCAAGCTCCCTTGCTCAAACACACCCCAGGGCCTTTGCACTTGCCATTCCCCCTGCCCAAAATGCTCCGCCCCAGCCTTTCTACAGCTAACTCCTTTCTGACCACTCAGATCACAGCCCAGTCTCTCCTTTAGAAAGGCCTTCTCTGACCACCCTGGGGACAGTCTCCAGAACCCTTCACATCCCTGTTAAAATTACCCCCTACCTTTAACTTGTTGCTTGACAAGTTTGTCACACACACCCCCAAAACCTCTCCCCATAGACTAAAACTCCAAAGAACAGGGTCTTTCCCATCCTGGCCACCATCAGTCTCTCACATTCGTGGTCTCCCAAGAGGCCTGGCATGGAGGGATGCCAACAGACGTCTGAAAAACAAATACTCTGCTGGGGGGACGCAGGAGCTGTCCTAGCGAAAACAGAAGCCAACCAACAACAGGAAACTGGGTCTGGAAGCAATTCGGAAGTGATCCAGTGCCGAGCAGCACAGGGAGAAGGAAGCGAGCGCAGGAACGAGTAATGGCCGGGTTTACTCTAGTTTCCCCACTAAACATCCCCAGGGCTCTCGCAGCTGAAACACTCTAGGGTTTGGGAGCTCCTCTGTTCTAACCTTCTCTTCTTCCACCTAAGGAAATGAAGTCATCGAGGGAGGTTGCTACACAGGTAATACCAGGCTCCAAACCAGGACCCAAGCTCGCCACCCCCCACACTGCGCTCAGGCCTGACAAGTCCCCTGGTCAGTCACCCACAGGTGCCTCCTGCCCTTAAGTGGAAGCCAAGTTCCCAGAGAACCAGGACTGAGAACACTTACTTTGAGCTGGGCACACAGTGGGCACTCAGAAAACCTTTCTCAACGATGGATGGACATTCATTCCTTAGAGATGTATTCATTCCTGAGGGCGCCCACGCTGGGGCCTGGCCTTCCCACCCCTCCCCATGCCAGCACAGCACCAGCTGGGCACCTACCTTCAGGAACTAAAGAAGGTACTGTCTCTCCCTAAAATCTACGCCACATGTGTCAAACAAGAAAGTTTAATCTGGGAACCCGAGAACCTTTACTTCAGAGAATCTGCAGCATTCTTTACATTTTGGTATATATTGCGTGTATTTTTCTACGAATAGGGTCTATAGCTTTCATCAGAATCTCAAAGGTATCTATGACCCCCCAAGAAAGGATAAGCACTCTTCTCCATCAGCAGGTGATGTATGTAAAGGCCTCTAAGTTTCCTTCCATAAATTCTCTTTATGTGCTTTAAAAAAGAAAAGACGTGACATTCGTTTGTTCACCCCCTGGCTCTGGCCTTGGGCCTGGCTTTGGCCAAGGGACTATGGTGGAGAGAGCAGACCTCCAGAGGCCCTGGAAGCACTCGCTGTGTCTTGGACCCCTGCCTCCTGGGTGACAACACACCCAGACAGCCTCCGAGAGGATGAGACCCGGGGATCGCCATTGCCCTGGTTAACCAGAGAGCCTGCCCGCAGATACAGGAGGGAGCCCGGCCTGAACTGCCGCCCCACCGCCCTACAGAACTGTGAGCTGAACAAATGGTTACTGCTTAAAGCCACTATGCTGGGGGCGGTTTGTTACTCAACAACTGATAAAACTCTTACTTACACGTAGTAGAATCTGAAAGGAAAGGAAGATGTTTATATTCACAGAGATGTCCAGTGCAGCAGCATCTACAGCAGCAAGAAAACTGGAAATAATCTAAATATTCCATAATAAGATTACATCTCAATATATCACAGCACAGGCGCCCAAGAGAACTATTCCGTAGTAATTAAAGGGAATCACCCTCTATTGTGCTTTATTTTCAGGTGTGATAACGGCATTGGGATTATGTTTTAAAGATCATACTAAGGTATTTACTTGTGAAATGACAGGTCTGGGATTTGCTTCAAAATAATGTGGGGCAAATAAATAAAACAAGATTGGCCGTAAATCAATAGTGGTGAACAGTATTGAGGTGGCGGGGCGGGGGGTGTGATTTTATTACCCTTTCTTTTGCATATGTTGGAAATTTTCATACAAGTTCATAAAATTAAATTTAAAAAGATCATTCTAAAACTGTAGAACTGTGGAATCTGTTGACACTACAATGCTATGTGCAGAAAGCAAAGCTCACAATGCTACTACTAGTACAATGATTTCAACTCTGCAACTGCTAGATACAAAAGGAAAGCGATGTGGTTGGGTGGGTACAGGCATGATTTGCTTTCATGATGTTCAATTGTCTTTACAGAGGACCAACAGTTTCAGGGGGGAAAATGACATACTTTCATTTCCTTCAGCTGGGGCTCAGCATGAGCAAGGGGCTGGTTGGTGGGGGGGCCCTTCCCAAAAGCTACCCACATGTGGGGCTGGGAATGGGGAGACTCTGCTGGAAGCCACAGGAGGCAGCTGAGGAACCCAGACGAGGCTGGGCTGTGGAGACCCTCTCCCACCCTCAGCGGGCCCCGGCCGCCAGCCCCAGCTGGCTACAAGGCAGGGAAGACTGCTGGGGACCACACCAGTGGCCCCTTCCTTTGACCAGTTTTGAGATCAGAAATGATACACAGCTCTCTAAAATGTATCTTTAGGCAGAAAACAAAAAATTATTTGGGGGAGAGGGTAAATTATAATCAGATCCCCCATTATGTGCTACAGGCCACCAATTCAACCATCATCTCCTCTGATTCCCCCAAACCGCCCCACGACTGGGTGCTGAAAACCCCATTTTACAGTGGGGTAAGGGAGGTACCTCACCTGCCCCAGGTCCATCATGCCCTGGGCGCTGGGGCACACCTGTCAGCCTCCTTGCCCAGCAGCACCTGCCCTGAGGGCAGCCGGCGGAGGGACCCGCCCACACAGAGGCCTCTCCCAGCCATAGCTAGATGTCGGCTGGTGCAGCACAACCCCTGCCAGGAGGGATGTTACAAATTTTGTGCCACTCCAATTCATACTGCAGCCAATGGGATGCTATTGGGAGGTGAGGGGTAATTAGGGTTGGGTATGGTATAAGGGCAGACACCCCACCATGGGATTGGTGCCCTTATGAGATGAGAAGACCAGAGAGAGCTCTTTCCACACCACGTGAGGACACAGGGAGAAGGTGGCCATCTGTGAACCAGGAAATGGGCTCTCACCAGGAACTGAATCGGCTGGCACCTTGATCTTGAACTTCCAGCTCCCAGAAGTCTGAGAAATAAACGCCTGTTTTTTAAGACCCCCAGTCTATTGTATTTGTTATGGCAGCCCGAGCAGACTAAGGGAGAAGGTAAATATAGAACCCCAAAAACAGACTGACAAGGGGTCTTTTACAAGCCTGGGGTTGTGCTAGGACAGAAGAGTAAAGCTATATTCACATATTATTTCCTAGCCAATGAGAGTTCAAAGTCAATGTAGGTACAAAGCCATCCATAAGCTTTACTAAATGAAAAATAGGTACGTGCAGGAAAGCATGGATAATGGGCCATCACTGGTGCAGAAACAACAAGGTGTGTGTTCCTGTGTGTGCCCGTACACGCTGGCTCGTACAGACACAGCACACGTCTGAGGGAAACACGACCGTGGTGACACGGCTCCCCCAGGAACTGGGGGTGAGTGTGAGGGAGATGACCTTTTCACTGTAGGCTCTTTGGTATGACTTAACTTTTTGATCATGTACAGGACTACTGCTTAATTAATGAAATCTTTTTAGTGGAATTCACAAGTCAGCTGTGAGCCTGCCCGAGACAAACTATGGAATTTCAGACAGACAAGTCACCGAGCTTCTTGAGCTTGGTTTCTGTTTTCAAGTGCTCTGTTTTTATTAGTTGATAAACTGAAACTGACCCCTCCTCGCACAGCCTCACATAACAGACCTAACAGCCTGACAACTTGGGTCCTAATGGTTAAGTCCTACCAGCTAAACCAGAAGCAGTGGGTCACAAATTTGCTCCCCACCAGTGCCTCGGAGCTGGGGGCCCTCACAGGGACTCTGATGACGGCCACCCAGCTCAACAGCAGCCAAGAGGTCCAAGCTCCCTGGTACCCCGGCCTCAAGAGGCCCCAAGAAGCTACTGCGAGGTAGCAAAGGTCACACCAGCCCTGCTGGCTGTGTGCACGTGGCCACAGCAGAGAGGACCGAGCCCTCCCTCCCACCGCTTTCCCATCAGCACTGCCTCTATACATCTGCCACCAGAGACCATGCCACTAAAAAGGACCACTGGCCTGAGAATTCTGGATACCCAAGCAGAGGCACCAGGAAGGCAAGGCAAGGGCTCTGAGCAGGGCGGCCCCTGGCTTCTCAAGGGTCCTCACTGCCCCACCCCAGCACCCTGAGCACTCTCCCAGCCTCCAGCCCACCTCCTCCGCCTGGGGCTCTCGGGGCTTGGGTGTGTGGCCACCAGCCTCTCACCATTCACTTCCTCCTGCTCCCAGGTGGAACTAACTCCCGTGTGACCCCCGCATCCCCCACCAGGCCTGCTTGGATGGGGAGGGCCAGGACAGGCGCCCTGAGCATCCTACACAAACGCCCCCCTCCAGCTCCACAGCCCCAATCACACAGATTACAGGCGCAAAATGCTCCACCTTCTAAATGCTCCTGACATGGGACAGGAACAGACAGCAACAGGCGATGGTGTGTTTACATAACACGGGACTGTTTCACCCAAAACACTCAGTGTCAAAACACCAAGGTTCAGCACAGCGCCACAGGGCAGGGAGCCATCAGCCTTCCCGCAAGGCCCCCAAGCCCCAGCCCTCGAGGCAGGATTACATAAGCCCTTTCTCTACAATGTGCACAGCCGGCCGGGCGCTCAGAACCTGCTCAGAACCTGCTCCCATCCTGCTGGGAATGAACCAGGCGCAGGTTTATCTGAGGAGAAAAGCGGGAGCCAGAAGCCCAGCCTTGGGCTCTGACATGCGGGGGTACTCTTCACGCCCCTCTTAGGAACAGCACCCTGGCCCTGGAGACTGTGTACAAACCCCAAAGGCTGGGAGAAGGTATCCCCACCTCCCCCTGGCGGCCCAACAGCCATCCCACTGTCTTGAGGGAAAAGTCCTAGCTTCCAGTGGTCCTCCTGGCCCACCCCCAGACCATGTAATAGGGAATGGGGAACTCCAGACCCAAGCCACTGGTTCAGGGACAGGCGTGTGGCTCAGGCTGACCAATCAGGGGCAATCAGTATGAAGCCCAGGTCCCTTGAAACCTGTGTCTGAGGTGGAGGGAGGCACTGGATGGAACCAACCTGCCCAGGTCAATCCCAGCTCTGCCACCCACTAGCTGTGTGAGCAAGTTACTGGACCCCTCTGTGCCTCCATGTCTTCTGTGAGGAAACATGGGCCCTAAACGCCCCACTCTCACAGCTTGTAATGCAGGTCAAATGGAATAACACATGAGGAACTCAGGATGTGCCTGGCTCAGAATAAAGGTCGGTTGTGAGGACTCACCTTGCATCACACAGGCCTAAGAATGAAGCCAACTCAGAGACCAGGAAGGCGGAAGACCAGGTCCTGAGGTTATCGACTGAGCCCTGAATCCACCTCTACCTGAAGCCTGAATTCTCCGTGGAGTTAACACCTACAGGAGCCCCCTTTTTTTTTTTTTTTAAAGCTGAGCCATCCTGCTACCTGTTGGCAGCTCAGCGGCTGCTCAGCTC
>NW_017731419.1:93413-97781 GCF_001890085.2 Hipposideros armiger
AAATAAATAAATAAATAAAAAGGAAGACGTTTGCATGCTGAGCCCCTCCAACGCACAGACTCTTACCTAGGAGGAAATCAAGGCCCAGGGAGAAGCCAAGATACCCAGAGTCACCCATCCTGAGAGGCTTCTGCCATTACAGTCCTCAGTTGCCCAGCGGCTTCCCAGACATGAGGGATGCTCAAACGTAAGCTCCTGGTACAGAGTCCCATAAGCCTTTAATGGCCGATTCCAGCACGAGTTCCTGAGCACTTACCAAGGGCCAGGCGCCATGCTACGGACCCAGCTGCCTCAGCTCACCCAATCTGCAGAACGAGCCTATTGCAGGCTGGTATTAAAAATCCCATTTCAGGTGCAGAAATTGAAGACTCAGAGAGATTAAGTCAGTCGGCCCAAAATCACACAGCCAGAAAGAATGCAGCAAGCATCCCCCCTTCTGAAGCTGAGGGTCAGCCCCCAGACTTTTGGGGGGTCTTTCCAAGGAGCTTCCAAGACCTTCTAGGCCTCTCTCTAGCTTCAACAGATAAAGCTCCAAGGTTCCCAAGGTGACCCCTAGGAAGGGACATGAGTGGCAGTTTAAACAGAAAATTGGGTCACGCGGCCCCGTCCACACTGGCCCAGAGCATCTCAAGGAAGGAGCAGGACGACGTGGGAACGGCAGGATCCTGGGCCTCCGCCAGACATTGTGGACAGAGCACTTCACCAACTGGGCAGCCCAAACCCGGCATCCGCAGACGGTCGGCAGTGCTGGGCAGAGCCATGGCCGGCCTGCCGGGCCTGAGCAGGTATCAACTGAGTCAGCACCTAATTTCCTGACTCCAGGGAGGCAAGGGATCCAATTGAAATTAAAAAGGAAAAGGAGAAAAGTGAATAATTAAGGGGCACTGGAGACATTAGGTGGAGAAGAGCTGAGACCAAAGAAAAGCCACCCCCTCATCTAACCTCTGTCATGGTCAAAGGTACGGGCTCAGGATCCACACAGTCTGCTGTTCAAATCCCAGCCCCAGAAGCGACCAGCTATGAAACCCCGGGAAGGTCGCTCACCCTCTCTGAGCCTCAGTTTCCGCACGTGGACTGAGAGCCATCAGGCCCGCAGCTGGAGCAGGAGCCACTGGTATTTCCGGGGCTGAACGGTTCTTGTACCACTGAAAAGAATGCCCTGCAGGGACGAGTTTGCAGTCTCAAGCAAAGGCTGGTGTGCGCTTCTGGAGGAGGACCCGGCTGCCCGTCTTCATGCCAGGGCAGCACATCAGCCCCCACCGCCCCGCCCACAGGAACAAAGCTCAGTCCTCGCAGCAGGCAAGCCCCGTGAGTGAGGCCCAGAGGCTCAGGCCTGCACCTTCCTCCCAGAGCAGCGAGGAACCGAGAGCTAAACCTCCGTAAGCACAGGCCAGAGCATGGCTGCGCCAGGGTCAGGTGGGGGCCAAGGGGCTTGGGGGTTTGGGGGCCCATCTGGCCGGAAGCAGGCTCCCTTCCCAGCAGGATTCCGAAGCCCCTGCCCAGACCTCCCCACAGGGAGGTGGGAACAGGCCTCTGCCGAATGGCCAGAATTAGAATTCATTTTCTTTTTCAAGGATCCCATAGTAAATGTTAGGACTTTTAAGAATGAAATCTTAAGGAAAAGCTTTAGCGTCAGCGAAGCCAGGTTCGAATCCAAGCTGCCCCGCCTTTTAGCTACACAACTTAGAGCTAACTCTGCGTCCTTTTTCTGGGCCTTGTTTCCCCATCTGTGACACGGACTGGGGTGTAAGAACGAAACGCCATCCAGATAGAACCAACAGTCCCACAGCCCTGAACGTTCCTTAGAGATGCCAGGGTGCTGAGGCGGCAGGAACAAACACCCTCACAGGTGTCCGCACGCCCCTCTTCTCCCTAAGAGTCCCCCCAACCCCCCTAGGAAAACAGAAGAGCACCCATGTGCCCTGCAGGGAAGGGCTGTCATGGCCTCAGGCTGTTCCTGGGGCCAGAGGGGACTTGGCAGTGCTCACTGCTGCATGGCTCCCCAGAACCCAAGAGTGGCAGCACACTCAAGAATACATGCCATGAGACTGCTCGAAGGAACAAAGAGGGTGCTTTTTAACAAGGAGATGGTTGGCCCACCCCAGACATGGGGCGGGGGCCAGGAACCTGCACGAGGACCGGATGTTTCCTCACCTCCACACCCCAGCCCTCGGCTGCTGATGGAAACAGGGTGAGGCAGAAATGAAAGCGAAACTCCTACAGAGGATGGCATCCTATCTGCACCCACCTACCAGCCCCCAGCCGTCCCAGGAAGTAGTGACCTGGGAGGCTGGGGGCATGTCCTGTCCTGGTCAGTGACACTGGAGGACCCCCACACCAGGTAAGGTCAGGGGAAGGAGACAGGGAGGCCACCACCAGTCTGCCCTGGACTGGGGCTCCAACCAGGGATGTGTCAAGGGCCCCAGGCCACCTTGGTCAGGAAAAAGGGCATAAAGGTGGCCCTCGGGGGGGGGGGGGGGGAGGGAATCCTATCATTTATTAGGCACCTGCCATGCTCACCAGCCCTACAGGTGGGTGTATTTCACCCACTTTACAGATGGAGGAGCAGAGGCTCGGGGAGACAGAATGGCTTGCCCAGTCATCCACAGCCAGTTGGGCAAGTCCTATGTTCCAAGTTCACTGCCATGTCACCACCTACCACCCCTCTGGGCGCAACAAGTGCTTGCAGGAGAGGCACACAAAAGAACGCCTTGATTTTCTTCTGAAATTGGGTATCAAGACAATGTGCCCAGATGTGCCATTCAAGAATGAGAAGGCAGCCTGGCAGGGTGGAAACAGCATGGCTTCAGGCATCAACCAGCCTTGAGGGTGAATCCCAGCTCTGCCGGTCATGTGTGACCAGGCAAGTCATCTCGCCCCTCCCGGAGCCTCGCAGTTCTCATCCAGCAAATGGAGACGCACCACGTGGTTTGGAGGGTAGACTTCCGATCTGCAATAGGGGTTGGCCCTCACTAAGCTCTGAAATCGGGTGTGAGCCACTGATTCAGGTGGGAGCACAGGGGAACCTCAGCACAGCCCTTGTGAAGCATGGACGAGCCGAAGTCCTCTTTCACGGTGCGGGCTCCAAGACGCAAGCACGCAGGCGGCTGATGGGAGGGAGCCAATAGGTTTGCAGAGCAAACTGCACAGGCAAGTACCACCAGCTGTGCTACCACCCTGCTCCCAGCCTGGCCTGACGATCAGCATCACCCCAGGCCAGGCCAGTCCCCAGAAACGTCTCCTGTACAAAACCCAGCTCCTGCCCAGACTCAGGATCCCCGTTTAAATACGTCCCAGGGCAAACCAGCAGCCTGAGGCAATACATTTTTTTTTTTTTTTTAGAGTTNCTGAAGCCTGAATTCTCCGTGGAGTTAACACCTACAGGAGCCCCCTTTTTTTTTTTTTTTAAAGCTGAGCCATCCTGCTACCTGTTGGCAGCTCACGGCTGCTAGCTCAGGCTGGACTTGAACCGCTGTTGCTCAGAGCTCAAACTCTTGAGCGAGCTCTTAACCAACTGAGCCACTCAGCCGGCCCTACAGGAGCCCCTTTTTAATGAACCCAGTGGGCTCTGAGTTTCTGTCGGAACCGGTACACCCCTGCGGCTTGCAGGAACCAGCCATACATTGATTTTCCACTAACTTCATTTCCAAATGAAGTTCATCTCCATGAACCTCATCCTGACAACTCTCTACATCTGCCGGCTGATTGAGAAGAGGACCAAAGGACACGGCTGCCCCGTGGTGTCCTCCAGCAATGGGGACAGATCTGCAGGCATATGGCCCAGTCCACAGGTCTTGCTCTCAGGGGAGTCCCAATTCACTGCTGGTGCAGAGGCACCCACAGAGCTGCCCATGTCCCAAATGGCTGCCCACCTTACTCTGAGAAGCATCTAAAACCCAAAGAGCTTGTCCCTTCAGCACTCCCAACAAGGCTGGAGGAAAAACAGGATAAACCACCGGGATGGGGGCTGGGCGTTCCTGACCACCTGAGCCCATGGACCAAATCTGCTCATCCTGGCCAGCCATGGCAGGGTCCGCCAACAGAACAGACCCTGGCCTCACACTGGATCCAAGGTTCCCCGGGGGCCAGAGGAGGAGTACTTGCGGGCTCCAGAGCTGAGGCCCAGCCCGGCAGGCCGCATCTCAGGCTGCAACGCCGCCCACTCTGAGCTGCGAATCCTCGTCTGCAAAGACCCTTCCTGCTCAAAGACCGCGGACCTCTACACCTCACCAGCAAAGGACGTTTACTCTGCCATCACCTGTAGACATGACGGCGTGACTACAGGTTGGGGAGTGAGGGACAGCCCCCCCCCCCCCCCCCCCCCCCCCGGTTCGGATCCCACATATGAGGGCCAGTGACACTGCCCTC
>NW_017731419.1:101957-124821 GCF_001890085.2 Hipposideros armiger
GGGGCCCTCTGGCATCCCAAGCGAGTTCTTAACCATCGCGCCACTCGGCCGGCCCTGAGGCAATACATTTTATCAGCGGGAGGCCCAAAAGGCGGCCAGCAGCAGGGGGAGCTGAGCGGGCCACCTGGGGCCCCTGTCCTGCCCCCCTCCATGCAGTAAGGCTCAGAGGAGGCAGCGGATGGCATGGCGGGTGCTCTGGGTAACATGAGTCCCTGCACAGGGTCTCTAGGGACAGACCAGCCTGGGAACGTTTCGTCCCAAATGCCATCCTGAAGAGCCCCTGTCCCCCAGAGGCCCTACAGCAAGGAGACCACCTCAGCCTGTTTGACTTGGTGTTGGATGTGCCTGACAGTTTTGGGGGTGAGGCCTCGTAGTGACAGTTTCAGTTTCCCAGAGGGATCATGAGGGCACATGTTAAAAGGGAGACTCCCAGACCCCTGCCCTGGAGAGTTTTACGAGCGAAGGGTGGGTTCAGGGACATGTGTTTTTCACTGATGTCCCCAGGTGCTTCTTTTGTTGAACAAATTCAGCAAACACTGGTCTGGAAGAAGGTAAATGACTGTTAAAGAGAACAGGCGGCTGGTGTGGCTTCCAGGGGCCCGTGGGAACCTGCGGCCTAACCTGAGCTTTGGGAAAGGTCACGGCCTAGGGTCCACAAGGCCTGGGATGCCCACACCTTCCCTCACTGTAAAACCTCAAGGCCCAGAGCTGCTCATCCCTGAACACAAAGGCTGGAGCGCTGGGCCTCCTGTCCTGGGCCCCCGAGTACCGCTGCAGCCTCAGGTGGAAGAGCATCACAGGACCCCCCCTCCGGGCCCCCACCACATTACCAGGGAACAAGGCTGCCGAAGGACAACACCCTGCCGCCCTGCTGCCTCTTTGGACCATCCATCTGACGTGGAAACAGGCCTGCCCTGCCCTGGACAGCTGCCCTCGGTCCCCACGGAACCCAGGGCTGTTATTAGAGGCAGGCCGGGGTGTGTGGCCTGTCACTCTTTAGCTCCTAGAAGAAAGAGCTCTCAGCCCATCTCCTTAAATGTCACCCCCTCAGAAAGGCCTTCTTGGACCACAGAGTGCTAAAGTGGCTGCGGGCGCCCCTGCCATGGCTCTCTCCCATTCGCAGGCTCCTGGCTCTACTGATACCTTGTAGCATTTTAAATGTACCTGTGTGCGGGTTTGCCACCTTCACCTCCTTACCACGCATCTAGGGACACAGGGGCAGGGACCAGCACCAGCAAGGGCCAGCCAGGGTGGACGCTCAGGATTTGCTGAGTGAATGAAGGAATGAAGGAATGAAGGAATGAAGGAATGAAGCCGCCGAGCACCTCCCTGGCCTGAGACCCACCACCTCGCCCCGCTCACCTCACCCCCATCTCCCCTCGCCCCTGGGGTTTCTTTCCTGGCACAGAGCACTCCAGAGTCACAAGTGGCTTTTGGCTGAGCCACAGGGACATGGAAAAGGCTTCTAAAACCCGCCAGTCAGTTCTGTCACCCACTAACAAACTCTCATTAGCGCCTACTACGTGCACTGGCACAGACACAGGCATTTCTGCCGTGAACAAAACTGCCAGGGCCTCTACCTTCATGGCACCAACTTTTCAAAGGAGAGACCGACAAGGAACAGACTGTGAGCGAGACCAGGAAGAACTTGCCAGCTGCTGGGGGTCGCTGGGGTTGAAGATTTTGAGTGAAAGGGTGTCTCCCAGAAGCAGTCTCTGGGAGGGACTTTGCCCTGACTGTGTGTCCTGATTCTCCCTCCAGGGGTGGCTGACGCATTAGAAGAATCTACCCGGTTGGGCTCTGACGCCAGGGCTGCACCGAACACCAAAAGCAGTTAACAGGGTGGGACAGTTTCTGGCCACCGAGGGTGGACACCCAGCAACCAGGGACCTAGAGGGGACCAGAGCCCGGGGGTCCCTCGTGGGAATGTTTCTCAAATCTCCACAGCCGATGACATATCCATCCCGAGCCCTAAAAGTGAGGGGACGGGGCACCCCTAGGGGCTGTCATAATCTTCAGCCTGGCACCATGACAGGCCTACAGAATCCAGCCCATGAGGCCCAGCTGGGAGGCGCAGGCCACAAGGGCAGCTGCGTTCTGGGGGCAGCTTGGAGCAGGCAAGACGAAGCAGCAGGCGGGACTCCAACAGCCCAGTGGCGATGGTCTGGCTGCTCCAATGGGCACCCTCATCCCCGACTCCTGAGGAAGCGCTGTTTGAAAGGAGGCTTCAACAGGCCACGGGAGGGGGCGCTGGTTTGGGAGCTGGCAAGCCCCCTGCCATATCCCACTGTGGGACCTTGGAGAAGCCACCCCTCTCGGGAGTCCAACAGTCTCCCCAAAGCAAGGCCACACACACCCAGGCCGGCCTTCCCAGGGCCAGCAGAGGGGGAAAGGCTGGGGTGGGCCCGACGCATATACAAAGGAGGAAGGTGTTTAAGGCCGTGGCTTTGGCAGGGAAGAAGCAGGTACACAGCTCCAGAATGACTTGCCTTCTAAAATAAATCTTACTTTTTAAAAGAAGATTCCAGAACAGTCCTTCAAAAAGCTAGTGTACCAGCTGAATTCAAAACAGGAGTAGGAACAAAAACCCTATTTACATCCCACTGTTCAGGAATTGCACTCATGAGGCACGTCACTAAGCATTGACTGAACGCCCCAAACCTGCTAAATCATGTGGGAGAAACAGCCAGTGGAGGCAGGATGGTCCAGTGGTTAGGCATGACGGCCCCAGCCTGCTGGGCAGGTGAGCCCAGCTCTGCCCAGTGCCTGTCTAATGCAGTCAACTCCCACAATGGGAACGCAATCTCACCGACTTAAGAGAAATGCAAATCAAAAGTACCATTTCTCGCCCATGTATCTGGCCAGGATCAAAAAAGATTGGGGAAAAAAAAAAAAAAAGTTGGCCACTGCGCTGGGGAGGGTGTGGGGTAACAGGCCCTCCCGTTCACTGTCATTTGTGAGCAGTTTCAGAGCTCACATGAAAAAGTCAAACGTCTGTGCCCGTCGACCCAGCACTCACTCATCTGGGAACCCAGGCAATGAAGGGGGCAGGGCACTCACTGCCCCACTGTCTACAGGGGAAGAAGCCAACCACAGGGCAAGAAATATGGTCCATCGTTTTAAGAGCTGGATCCCACTACCATTAAAGAAGTAAGACAAATAATACAGAACGATGTGCAAACGAAGCAGCAATGTGCAATGTCTCTAAGTCGCGGTGTTCATGTAACAAACAGAACCGTATGTGTGGAGAGAGCTGCACACGCGTGTGCCCCTGCGTTTGTACAAAACACCTATGGAGGGAGACTGCCGACAGCAGTTGTCCCCAAGTGACCGGAACTTGAGAACAAGAAGGAAACTGACTTTTCATTGTGTACTTTGAGTCCTCTGATTTTTTTTAAACATGTGCATGTTTTAAATATTCAAAATGATAAAGAAAACAATAATCGTTGGCTAATAATAGTAGCATGATTGCTCATGGAGACTCATGGCATTTTCAGAAAACCTAACACCAACTCTTCTTAAAGCTTTAAACTTAAAAAAACAAAATGGGGGTGGGGGGGGCTATTACTTTGTGCGGGGTGTAAATGTCTAACTATTACATTGTTTTGTACACTTGAAACTAATACAAATTAAAAAAATGAAAGTAGCATCTTGCATTAACATTTAATTTTCTCAGGTTCCCCCCATCCATAAAATAGGTGAGGACAGCACCCTTGCCGCCTGGGCAGCTATTTGATTCAGAGGAGCCGGGTATTAAAGGGGAACACACGCTGCTGGGAGGCTGCCGGGGGTGGGAGGGTGCTCCTTAGCTGTGCCAGGCCCCATATTCCCCATAGCCCAGCAGGGTGATCAGCTAGCATCCATCATGGACTTCAGGCTGCCTCAAACTGCCCAAACTAGGAACACTAAGACTTCCAAAGACCAGGGAATAGAGGGGCATCCACGGGCCGAAGCCCACTCATCCGCTCCCCGAGGACAACAAGCAACAACCAAAACACCGGCAGTAGCCACCATGTGCCGGGTTCCAGGCACTTCACACGCCCAGCATACTGACTCCTTTAATGCACACGACAAGCCCGACCGAAGCGCTGTTACGATCCTCTCTTTATAGATGAGCAAACTGAGGCACAGAGGGTTAAGTCACGTGCCCAGGGTCCCAGGTGGAGCCAGGCATGGGACCAAGGCAGTCTCATCGACAGACAGCAGTGTCCAGATGGACGTCTTCTCCCACTGTAAGTCCAGCTTACTCCCACGGGGGCTGGTGGAAAGGGCTTATTTGTAAGGCTGGGTTATGGATAGCCCCTGTGCACTGCTGCAAGGGAAACCTAAGTCAGTACCTCCTCCCACCCCCACACCCCCAAAATGGTGCCAAATCCAGACATTAAGACAAACAGAAAACTACCCACCCACAGACAAGCATCACTTAATCCTGAAAAAGTTCCTCCCTCCTCCCCCTGAGAATCTCCCAAAAGAATTCCAGCCTAGAATGGTAAACCATCCCAGCAGAAAGGGACCTTTCAACACCCCCTTTTGAAGGAAGGAATGTAAGAGAAGGAACAGCAGCACCCTAAGCTCCCTGATATGCCTCCCAGGCCACTGTTACTGTTATTACCACGCTCCCAGCTCTGGGCGGGCAGGGGCTCCACCCAACTGTCCCCCAGCCCAGGCCTGGACTCCAGAAGGAGCTCAGAGAACTGAGAACCACCATGGTCTCCCGGCCTAGTTCCTTCTGGGGGAACTGCACAAAGGGTCCCCTGCAGGAAAGCCTGCATCAATAACATGGTCTGAGATTGCACCATAAACATTTCCTGCAGGCTAGTCGGCACAGCTAGTCTTCAAGTTTCTCAAGGACGAGAACCTCACAGACGTTCTTCTGCTTTCAGAGGCTCCAGGAAACCCCAGGCTAACCTGGACAAAGGAGAGACGCTTAACCAAGGAAGCCACATTCTCAAGTGCAGAGAGGCCCCACGACTGGGCTCAGGGAAGCCCAACTGGCTGTGCAAATCCCTTACACTCCCTGCGCCTCAGTTTCTCCATCCCTCCATCTCTGCGCCGCTGAGAGGATGAAGTGAGATGAGGTAGCAGGAAGGACCCCATTAAAAATTCAGTGAAGGGGCCGGCCGAGTGGCTCAGTTGGTTAAGAGCTCGCTCAAGAGTGTGAGCTCTGAGCAACAGGGTCGCCGGTTCAATTCCCGGCCCGAACTGAGCTGCCGCTGAGCTGCCAACAGGTGGCAGGATGGCTCAGCTAATTAATAAATAAATAAATAAGTAAATAAATAAAGTCAGTGACTATTACAGCGATGATAGACACAGGTTCACCCCCATTTTGTTCCATAAAGTCATGTGCCTTTTCACCACCTCCTGCAACACAGGTTCAGCCACAAGGAAGAGAAGAGTGGGAAGATGACAAGGAGCTGGAGGAAACACAGAAAACGTGAACAAAGGGAACTGGGGTCAGCCAGCATTTCCAAACATGGTGCTGTGAAGAACTAAAACCATTAACAATCACCCAGCGTTTCCAACCAACAGCTTTATTTCTCTGCACCCCCTCTGAAGTTCCTTCTGGGCATCTTGAAAAAGCCACAAAAGAGGGTGTGAGGGAGCTGTGGGGTTGCTCCAGCGTTAGGGGAAGGGGAAGGAAGGGGGTGGTAAAAGAGAACAAGCCAGGTCCCCAGTGGGAAGAAACAGGAGAGTGACAGGAACACAGCACCACAGAGAAACAAGCTGAGTCAAAGGCCCATCTGTTGACTAGTGAGCGGGCCCGCCTAGCAAGGTGCACCAAGGGTTTGAAGGGGTGGCCCTTCTGTTTACTTCAGGGAGCCCGGCAGGACCAGGCTCCAAACACCTACTGACGCCACCAACGTACCACGCCCCCCGGGAGCACGAGGCGTTACAGCTGCTAAAGGCACGACTCAGCCTTGCAAAGAAAAGTATCCCCAGGACAAGACGGCAGCAGCTGGGCCCCTGTGAAGACAACATGAGGTCCACCTTACTGTCAGAGGTGCCCAAGGAGAATGGACTGGCTCTTTGTGTGGGTCTCTAGGTGGGCAGGTTGGACCCATTCTAGAAGCTAAACGAAAGGAACCTGCCCCGCTCTCGTGCCTGTTTCTCCATCTGTAAAACAAAGGGCTGGATGGATGAGATATCTCCAACATCCCCTCCGGCTCAAAGATTTTTATGAGGCCTGACATTCAACTAAACAACTCATTCTGGTCCACTCGGGTCAGCCTCTCTGGCGCTGACACTGCCCCAAACATTCGCAGCGGAGCCTCAAGTCATTTTCAAACATCTCTGGACTTTTTCATTGGAAAATTCACAAACAATTAATCATCCATCAGAAGAGGAGCACTGCACCCCAGATTGTGAATGTCGAAAACATGACGTGTGCGTCCACATCACCTCCTGAAGCCACTAAAATCGCACCAGCATTCCCACCAAACACCAGCAAAGGGCTCTCCCCAGTCACCCTCTCACGGGTGGCAGCATGTTGCACCCAATATAGAAGTGTTGCCACCAGGAGGCGCTGCCCCAGAAAATAATAAAGGAGAGAAGAAACAAACAAACAAAAAAAACTATTTTTGGCGTTTTCTTTTCTTTCTTAAGCTTAAGTAACAAAATGTCTAAAGCTTCCCTAACGAAAACATAAAGTGGGCTTCCTGAGTCTGGTGGAATGACTTAGATGACTTCTTTCTTCTCTTCGAAGCCATTATTTTGGCCGGAAGAAGGCAACTCAACTCTGAGGGCAACAACCCTTTCAGAGAAATTAACACTCGACGCTGGATTTCCCTCAGGATGGTGGACACCATAACTTGCCCTGAACCCCCCTGTTTAAAGGCAGAGGGGTCCCCAGGGAGGGAAAGCCAATCTGCAAGTCCAGCAGGAGGACCCAGCAGAGTCTCGGCTGCAACTGTTTTATGAGAGCCTCCTAATTGCCGGGCAAAACATACCAACCAGATGACAAGCCTCCTGCTTTAGCCACACACACACACACACACACACACACACACACACACACAGGATGACACAAATACAGCCAGACCTCAGTAAAAAGGGTGCGAAGTCTTACCTGGGCTCTCCCAGGTCTTAGAGGACTGCAGGGGGAGCTCCGGCACCTCACACCAGAATGAGACATCAAGAACACGGCAAAGGTCTCCACGTTTCTTCAGTGTCGAGGCACGTTTTCCACCAGTGTGTGTATCTGCGGTACAACGTTCAAGTGCCCTTTTCTAATATCCCACAAATCTTCAGACCCATTTCAAAGCCCTGGCTTTGAGTTCCTCCTGATTGCCTCGTGAATTGGGCATGTCTTGCTGACCATGGAAAGCTTGCTTCCCTCCTGGGGAAGCCGGCCTGAGAGAAGGCAGCCAACTCCATCCCCTGACCAAGGAGGCTGACCCAGGAGCTGTTCCATGCAAGGTGCGCCCCTCTGGCTGCTGGGAGAAAAAGCGCCTTCAGTGCTTGCACGGGGCAAAGGAGCACCAGACCCTTGGGACAGGCATGAGGGTCACAGAGGTGCTGCCAGCCCAGCCCGTGCAAGCCAGATCAGACTGGCCACTTGCTCCTCGCACCAGGAGATAAGGAAACCCAATTGTTCAAGTCTCATGTTTGGGGGACCCAGCAGGGACGAAAATGCAAGTGGAGCCCAAGAATGAGACCTACCCAGTGGAGGCGCTGCATAACAAAAGGTTTCCACCTAGAGTTTGCAAAAGGCTGGGGGAGCCAGGTTCTCAGGCTTTCATTGAGCACAGGATTTAACTCACAGCTTCAGAGGCAAAGCCACAGTTCCGAGGCACACCTGACCCAACACTGGATGCTTCTGTAATGGATTAAGAATGCCATCCAATTGAAACACCCCAAGTCTCCACCATTGAGCACCACGAAGGGAGGAGGCACCAAATAGAGGAAGGCCATCCTACACCACATGCATTTGCCCAGCACCTCCTCTGCACCAGCCACTCCCTTTCTCTGGAACCCCAGGCGTAGTACCCCCACCTCTCTGCACATCGATCCCCTTTCTCAGACACGTGGCCCAGAATCACCACCCTGGCCAATTCTCAAGGCTGGTGCGAGGCTCTAATGAGACAGCAAATCACCACATACATGCCAAGTATTGCTACTCGCTTCACATCGTCTTAGCCTAGTAATATGCAATGACGGCTTCAGGAGCTGCACACGCAGGATACACAGAGGGTGGTCTGCAAACATACAAACGTTGGTGTCCACCACGAAGGGAAGGGGACGAAGGAAGAAAAACACTCCAGTCCAAAAGTAACCTCCAGCCACAGGCAGACAGCATGGATACCCCAATTTCCCAGGTCCCTCCGCCACCTTTAGCAACGCTTCCACCGCGTCCAGGGCGGCCAGAGGTTTCCCCAGCGGGGTCACAGTGCACCTGAGAGCCCCGGTCCGGTGCCACACCGCCCATACTGGCCACCGCTTCCCTCGAACACAGCCGGCGGCCACCACAGCCACCTGGCTCCTCGGACTCAGTGTCCCCGCGCACCGCTCCTTCCCGTTTTGCTCTAACCTCCCAAACCAGCCGCTGGGGCTGAGCTAGGCTCAGGCCGGGGGGTCCCCGGGTGCCGGAGCCCCGCTCCTCCTTACCTGCACAGCTCAGCGAAGGCCTGGAAATTCAGCTTCTTGATTTTCTTCTCGCTCAGCCAGTAGCCAACTCTCTTCCCTTTCAGAAAGGTCTGCATCTTCCTCCTCGGGGGGCAGCTCAGGTCCGGAGGAAATCGCCCACAGGCCGAGTCTGGCTGCCCGGCGCGCGCCGCGAGCGTGCGGGCACCTCCTCCCGGCGGCGGGGACGCGGAACGGGGCTCCAGGCGCGCAGTCCTGCCGGGAGAGGCGGGCCGGGGCGGGCCGGGGCGGGGCGGACAGCCTGGGGAGGGCGGGGCGGACGCCCGGGCGGGGGGAGCGGTGCTCAGCGCGGCGTGCCACTGGCTGCTGCTGCTGCGCCGGGGCCGCCCCCGCCGCCCGCGGGACTCGCCGGCGCGCAAGTTCGCGAGCGCAGCACCAGGGCCAGGCCCGGAGCAGAGAAGGGAGGCCCCAGCTCACCGGCGACGCCCAGCCCGCCTCCCTCCGGCCGCCCAGGGGCGAGCAACCTGCCCTCGGGCGGCAGCGGCAAGGGATTGGCCCCCGCGCGCGGTCCGCGCGCCGCTCCCAAGTCCCTCCTCCCGCCCGGCCTCGCCAGCTGGCCCGCCCTCCGAGCCCCCGGCGGCGCGGACGGCCGTTCCCAGCCGGGCGCGTGCCCTTCCCGGCGCTCTCGGACTTCGGCTGGGCGCACGCAGCCGCCCGCGCTCCCTGCCCCGCCCCGCCGTCCTCACCCGCTGCCCACACTTCCTCTTCGTCCTCGTCCCCGCGCGCACTCGCCGAGCCCGGCCCAGCCGCCGCCGCCGCCGCCGCGCTGACCCGGCCGGCCGGCCCGCTGGACCCGCCGGGGCGGAGGAAGCGCGGCCTCGCCGGCCGCCAGGGGGCAGCACTGCCCGCCGCCTCTTAAAGGCGCCGCACCTTCCCCGCCTAGTAATTTGGTGCTTGTTTGTGTCCTGGCTCAGGCTGTTGAGCTTGGGGGCGGTGGACGCGGGACTGGATTTAGGGGGGGCGGGGGGGGGCTGGTCTTTGCCAAGTGTTTTTACTTTTTAAAGGGGTGAGAGGAGTCGTGGTGTGGGCATTTCCTGCCGTTTTTTGGGGAGTGATCGAGCCACTGAGTTTCATTCATCAAAAGCATTTCTGTACCCTCAGCAGTATTCAGCCCCTCCCCCAAGGTAATTCATAGGAACCGCAGCGGGGGGGCGGGGAGGGTGGGAGATGCCGACCTTTCAGTGAAATCATTTCTCTTCCCTCGAGGAGACAGACCCAGGTCCAGGATAGGGGTCCCTGGGGCGGGGACATGAACACCCTGGGGCCTCTCGGGCTTAGGACGTTGACTCATACTCTGGGTCCCCTTCAACAGAGGGGATAAAGGGGCGACCGGGACTAGAAGCATCAAGGATAAGAACGTAGAACACTTTCAGGAGACCCTTTCCTTTTGGGGTGCAGGTTAGTGGCAGCCTCATTGCCCTTGATTCACAACCCATCTACCCTGCCCAAACCCTTTGGGGCAGTAGGAAAGCACCCTGCCTTCAAAGCACTCAGGGTCTGAGAGAAGTGCACGTCTTTCCCAGGCTCGGGCATGAAGAATAAATGGGAAGGGGGGACCTCAAAGTTTCAGGGAAGGGAGACATTTAAGCAGGCGTTGGAATAGAAGGAAGATTTTCGCAGGCCTGAGAAGGGGGAATAGTTTGAATTGAGGCAGGGAGAAATGAAAGAACCATGGTGTTAGTGGTGACACTCTCCTTGACCAAACTTAAGTTCATTCTTTAGGGGCATGCCTTCTGCCCCAAATCACAACCTCTTTCCCCACACCCCTCCTCCCTTCTTCCCCATGGTTTTCCAAGTTGCAACTAGGTGAGGCTTCCTCCGCGCTGGGACTTAAGGAGTGATCACACATGTTCGCTATTGCCACCTCTCAGGTAGACCATGCGGACTTGCTGTGTGATCTTACAGGCCACTTAGACTTCCTGAGCCTCGGGTCCTCCATCTTACCTCCCGAGGTAAGCCCTGCCTCACAACTATTTCAAACCGCAACAGAGCTTTGGCGATGAGGTCTAAAACATACAGTGTTATGGGGGTGTAGTGGGGTTGGCAAAGGAGAGTAGAGATGTCTCTTGCTGTAATGGGAAGAACGGTCTTTAGCTTCAGAAAGACCCGGGTTGGGTCCACAGTATCTCCAAACACTGTAGCAAATATACTGGCAGCCGTTCTGGGTTCTGTCTGCATTCGGAGGAAGCCCAACTGCCTCTAACAGTGCACTGGGTACAGACGTGCTCAAGAACACCGACTGAATAAATGAAAGTCAGGTAAGTCCCCCCAGGTGGTCCCTGACCTCTCTGAGGTAAGAGGTGCAAAGGTGGGAAACTCCAGAACAGAAACCTGGACACATCTACATTCCCTCTGGGAGGCAGGCGAACCACTAAGGCAGCGGTTCTCAACCTTCCTAATGCCGTGACCCCTTAATACAGTTCCTCATGTTGTGGTGACCCCCAACCATAAAATTATTTTTGTTGCTACTCTATAACTGTGATTTTGCTACTGTTATGAATCGTAATGTAAATATCTTTTTGTTTTCCGATGGTCTTAGGCGACCCATGTGAAAGGGTCGTTCGCCCCCCAAAGGGGTCGCGACCCACAGGTTGAGAACCGCTGCTAAGGGATTAAGTGAACTATTATGTGTTTGTGACATGGAGTCACCTCAGAGAGGATTCCAGAGCTAAGAGAGGAGCAGCAGTAGAGGGAGGGTCTTGGGGAAGAAGGGTGCTGCCAAGGGGCAGAAGTGGGCCACCTGGGAAGCCCTTCTAACCTCCTGGGGGAGAAGGAGGCTTTGGGAGGCAGACAATGTAGGGACTGAGAATTCAGAACTCCGATTCAGCTTATGGACTTGAATTCTAGCTGTGTGACCTTGAATGAGCTTCTTTTTTTTTTTTTCTAGTTAAACAATGATTTTATTGCTTGAGTACATAGACAAATTTATGCGACCAGGGCAGAGGCCGTGGATGACTCGTATTTCCAATTGTAGGGGAGGACTCATTTGGTCTTATAATATCGAGCCAACCGGTGAATACGGCTCTCGATCAGAATCAGACGGAATTTAGCATCCTTATCCTTTCTGTTTCTCTCAAGATGCTTTCGAACGGCAACAGCTCTCTTAATTAAATGGTAGAGATCCTCAGGAAGATCAGGTGCAAGTCCTTTGGACTTAAGAATTCTCAGGATTTTATTGCCTGTCACAAAACGTACTTGTGCAACACCATGCGAGTCTCTCAGGCTCACAGCGATTTGTGAGGGAGTCAGCCCCTTCTTAGCCAGTTTGTAGACCTGCTCCTTCACATCATCAGATGTCAGCTTCAGCCAGGTGGGGACGCTGCGGCGGTAACGGCAGAGCCGACTGGGACAGGCCCTTCCCGGGAGCACGCGTGCGACCCATGATGGCGGTGGTCAGGCAACGAAAAAACGTTGAATGAGCTTCTTAACCTCTCTGAGCCTTGCTTGCCTCATCTGAGAATCATAATATGGTGTCCATTAGTAGGAGACTGGTTAAGTAAATCATAGTATATCTATTCTGCAACAGTTTGGCACAAGTAGTTACATGTGCTAATTCAGGATGCAGCCAGGTGGGCATGACCCGTTATCTCTGTGACTATGGGGGAGTTAATAAATCTGTCTGAACCTCAGTTTTGTAATCTATGAAATGGGAATGACTGTCAAACCTACTTCATAAGATTGTCAAGAAGTTTAAATGAGTGTAAATTTATAAAGGACGAAATTTGTAAAGGTTTATAGATTTGCGAAGGCTCTAAATTCATAAAGGACTGTATCAGACATGCTTTATGAGTTGTTTGCCACCACTGTGCTGTTGTTATTACATCATCCATACAGTGGACCCCCGGCCACCATTAAAATAATCAAACAGGATAATATCCATTCATTCACTAAATATTTATTATGCGCCTAATATGTGACAGGTATTGTTCTAGGCATTATAGATACCATAGTGATGAAAACTGCAAAATCTCTGTCCCGGTGGACTTATATTTTCATGGGGTGGACAAAGAACATACAAAATAAGTCAATAAATAACATAGTATATTAGGAAGTGATACATGTTACAAAAAAATAAAGAGGGCCGGCCGAGTGGCGCGATGGTTAAGAACTGGCTTGGGACGCCAGAGGGCCCCGGTTCGGATCCCACATATGAGGGCCAGTGACACTGCCCCCCACAGCTAAGATGCTGAACAACAGCTCAACCTGGAGCTGGGCTGCCGTGAGTTGCCAGCGTCGGCGTAGGATGCAGCCCCTGTGGCAGTGGGTTGCCATGGGCTACCATATGTAGCCAGCAGCCAGCGTGAGCGGCCAGCAGCCGCAGTGAGCGGCCGTCCAGAAGCCGGCGACTGATCTGCCTCGCCCAAGGAAGAGCGCAATGACGGTACCAACTTGGGCCAGTGAAGCAACGTCCTCCACAACTAGACTGAAGAACAAACTGACAGCAACTTGTCTGTTCCCCTTCCCCCAATTCCCCAGCACTGTTCCCATCCCCCCAATTCCCCAATAAAAATCTTTAAAAATAAAGGAGAGCAACTTGTCTGTTCCCCGTCCCCCAATTCCCCAATAAAAATCTTTAAAAAAAATTAAAAAGAAAGCATACAAAGGGAGACAGGAAATGGATGGTGATCTTAATCGAGTTGTCAGGGTAAATCCCACTGGAAGATGACATTTGATCAAAAAGGCAACAAAGGTGAGCAACCAAGTCCTGCAGGTATCTGGGGTAGGAGCTCCTGGGCAGATGGACAGCAAAAGCCCTAAGGTAGCCAGGGTGGGCTCGGGCCTACGGTTGACGAGGGACAATCAGGAGGCCAGAGTGGCTGAAGCAGAGTGAGGAAGGAGAAGAGAGAAAGGCCAGATCATGCCGCTGCAAGGATGTTGCCTTTTACTCTAAGCAAGACAGGGTTTCACGGAGGACCACAAGACCTTGTCTAGTTTTACCAGGATGGCTGCTGCTGTGTAGAGGAGAGGCGGGGCGAGGGAGCAAGGCTGGAGGAGAGAGACTAGTTAGGATGTTGTGATAATCTAGGCAGGCAATGATGGTGGCTCCGATCCAGACAGCAGTGAAGGTGGCGAGAAATAGTCAGATCCTGGATATAGCTTGAAGGAAGCGTCAATAAGATTTGCTGGTAGGTGGGATGTGGGGTTTGAGAGCAAGAGAGAAGTCATGGGTGTCTGAGGTTTTCAGCTTGAGCAACTGGAAAAATAGAGTTACCAACCATTGAAACGGGGTAGATGGCCGGAGGTGAAGGTTTGGAAGCTTAAGCCATCAATTCTGGTTTGGACAGACTGGAATTGAAGCTTCTGTCTGACATCTTGAGTGGAGATGTCAAGTAGGCAATTTGATCAAAGATTCTGGAGTTCAGGGGCATGACTCAGGGTAGAGATATAAAATCGGAAGGTATCAGTGAAGCTATGGTACTTAAAACCACAAGACTAGATGAGATCACCAAGGGTGTGAATGTAGACCCAGAAGAGTTCAAGGTGGGGGCCCAGCGGCATGACAATGTTCACAGGTCCGGGAGGAGTGGAGGGGCCAGAAAAGGAGGTGAAGAGACAGGAGGAGAACCAGGAGAGGACTAGCCCTGGGAGCCACACCAGAGAAGCAATCCAGCAATTGGCTGTTGGGGTAAGAGGAGAACTGACAGGTGGCCTTGGATCTGACAACCAGGGAGATGACTGGTGGCCTTCGTAAGAGCAAACATGGAAGAGTCCCTCAGACATGTTAAGTCAAAACAACCAAGGGTAATACAATATGGATGGGTAGGTTGTGTCAATGTAAGAACATCTAACCTGTAGAGAATTTTTAGAAAAATGTATTTAAGCCAAACAGAGGATACGCCTGGAAGCAAAGTCTCACCAGACTAATAAAAATGCTCGCTAGAATGACAGTGTGCGGGTTTGGGTTTCTTTTATGCACTTGTGATTAAGAGGGGAAGGGAAGGAGAGTAAATGAAGGTGGGAGGAAGCAAGGTGGGGGTTGGCTTACAGGATGGTTAACAAGGTCGTGCGCTCCCTTGAGGGTGCTTATGCCCCTGAGGGGTCTGAAAAAGAGGATCACTCAGCAGTTCAAAGATGTGTTAGCCTAGACACACAAAAGCAATGGTCAGAGCTTGCTTAAAGCAAAGATAAAACTTTTAGGGCTGGCAGAGTGGCACGTTGGTTAACAGCTGGCTTGGGACGCCAGCTCTGAGCAGCAGGGCCCCGGTGGGATCCCACATGAGGGCCAGTGACACTGCCCTCTATAACTAAGATGGTGAACGACAGCTCGACCTGGAGCTGGGCTGCCGTGAGTCCACCGGCGACAGTGTAGGCTGCAGTGGGCTGCCATAAGCTACCGTGTGTGGCCAGCAGCCAGCGTGAGCGGCGGGCAGCTGGTGTGAGCTGCCAAGAGCCCCCGTGAGCAGCCGTCCTGAGGCCGGCGACCGATCTGCCTCAGCCAGGAAGAGCGCAATGATAACACCAACATGGGCCAGTGAAGCAACGTCCTCTACAACTAGACTGAAGAACAAAAGGACAGCAAGTTGTCTGTTCCCCTTCCCCCGATTCCCCAGCACTATTCCCCTCTCCCAATTCCCCAATAAAATCTTAAAAAAAAAAAAAAGATAAACCTTTTACTACAGAAGTTATATACGTGACTCCTGACCATGACCTTCCCAGGTAGGAATTTATGATCAGCTCACCCTGTGAGGCTACTTTCCCTAGAATCCCTTTTTCATCCACAGCTGCCACTGAGCAAAAAAAAAGTAGGGGACCACATAGCCATATATATGTTTGTGTGGATAGAGAATGTCTCATTTCTAAAAAGATACACAAGAAACCATTGACAGTGCTTGCCTCTGAGTAGAGGAACTGCGAAAGGAGGCCCCTGGAGTGAGAGGAGTCTCATATGTCATTGTGTATTTGGTAGGTGATTAAAACATTTTTCATCAAACATATATTATTTTTTCAATTAAAAGCACTTATAAAAAAGGAAAACGCCTGGTTATTACGAAATGAGAAAAATACATGAAGTGCTGGCGCACAAGAGAAGTCTAGTAAACGTCGATTTCCTGCTGGAAGGGTTGGTTCCAGGGACACTCACAGAAAGGCATGCCTGTGCGTTTGGCTTGTCCTTCACCAAGCTGAAAAGGAACCTGAATTTTTTTTTCCAGTATACCTCTTTTTAAAACAACATTTTCCAATTGAACCAAATTAGCATTATCATACCTTAAAATACACAAAACAATTCCTTACTGTCGTCTAAAGCCCCATGTTTAAATACCTCTCATTGCCTCCAAACCTTCCCTTGACAAGTGGCTTGTCCAAACCAGGATCCAAACAGAAGTCTTGTGCTGCCTTTGGTTGCAATGTCTCTTGAGTTCTTATGACCTCCACCAGTGTCCACTGTGAAAGAGACTGGGTGGATTGTCCTGCAGAAGGGCCTGCCCCTGAATCGGTCTGGTTGCTTCCTCCTGGTGCCATTGAACTTGTTCCTCTACCCCTACATTTCCTGGAAATAGGAAGTTAGAGCCAAAGTCTTGATTAGATTCAGGTTAAAAGCTTCGAGCTAAAGTGTGTTACAGATGGTATTATGTATACCAGAAAGCACATAAGGTCTGGTTGGGCTAACATTTTTACATATACTGAGGGGGCCAAAAAAACGTATACACATTTTAAGAAAGGAAAAAAACTGTATTAAAATGACGCTGATGGTAACCACTTTGAGCACCTCTTGTAATTGCAGACGTCGAATGTGACTTGTATTCATCTTTGGTTATCGGTATCTATTGAATATTACAATTTTAATAGTTTTTTTTTCCTTTCTTAAAATGTGTATACATTTTTTTGGCACCCTCTGTATAGCCGCCCACATAACCACAGCCCTAATCAAGACAGAGAATGTTCCTCAGTCCCCAGCTGCCTCCATCACGTGCCCCCTCCCAGTTGCCCCCACACAAAGGAAGCCTCTAGTCTAACTTTCATTATGCAGGTGAGCTTTGCCTGTCTCTGTCCTTCATACAAATGGAATTTTATAAGAACTCTTTCACTCAGTATTATCTGTGAGATGCAAACATAGTGTGTGTATCGAGGTTTTCCCCCATTATTGTCTTATTTCATTGGACGAATGTGCCATCATTCTGTTGTCCATTCCTTTGCTGATAGACCTTTGGTTTTAACACCAGTTGATAATCTTGCCTGAATCCATGATTTCCTTGGAGGCTGCAAAACTAACTGATCAGACTTTAAAGTCGGCCGTCATCCCCCCCAGAAACAGTGGGATAGGAGAGATTTAAATGGACATTGCTGATCTAGTGGGAGAGAGATGATTCAGTTCAAGAGATATTCATTTAGAGCAGGGGTTGGCAAACTGCGACTCTTTGGGTAGGTACATTCCATCTCAAAAGTTTGCTGACCCCTGAAAGAGCCAATCCTGTCCCTCACAACAATTTAAAAATTATTCGAGAGCCATAAATATATTTTTACATAATCACTATTATGTGAATAATATCCTTTAAAAATGTTATAAATGAAACTATGATAGTTTTATTTTCATTTTCAATTTTACTTCAGAGCCACATGTTCGTGAGCTGCGGTTTGCTGACCCCTGACAGCTCTTCCATCTCAAAAGTTTGCCGACCCCTGATTTAGAGGATACACAGTGACTGAGCCCCTGAAGCTGGTTTCCAAAGAACTCCTCAGTGCGCTGCCATAAGGACATCTAAGCCACCCTGCAAACAAGGGGGTGTGCTCCCCATTTTACCCGACCCCCAGGGGGAGAATGTCCAGTTGAAGGTCACATGGTGATGGCAGAGCGGGGCCCGACCCCTCATGCTGGGTCTTCCCACTGTTCCCTGTTTCTGTGGGAAGGGATAAAAAGGGATTGACAGAAACCCTCTTCTCGAGACCTCAGAGGAAAGAAGAAAGGAGATGCTCAGAGAAACAAGGCAGTGCAATCAAGTTTCGAAATGCAGCTAGCTGCAGCGATGTGCCCTTTGTACAGGCCAATAAACTGAGGCAGAGGGCAGAAGCCAGCAGCAGCCAGCTATGCCTGCAGCCTGACCAAGACCAATTTCCTAGGACTACAAGGCCAGGGACTCTTTAGACAATGCTAGCTAGCTCTTTGCTCACACCATTACGTTCATGCCCAAAGCCAAAGCGGTGTAAAACCAGTGACCAGGCCTGTGCACGGGGATTTGTCTCCATGATAGCCTACTTCTGTAATATCTGTTCTCCTTCCAAGGCCTGGGAAATGTCTCTCTCAGAGCCATCAGCTCCCTCCATGCCAAACATTTAGTGACATTCCTTTAGTCCTCTGTGGCACTTAAAAACATAACTATTGACTAACTATATTAAGAAATGCCATCCACAGCCCACCCCTGGCAGCCCCAGGAGGCCCAGTGACGTCCACCCTTTGGGGTCATGGGGAAAGAGGCCCCTGCTGGCCTCTCGGGGCCTAAATTGCTTTTCCTGGCACAGCCCTGCCCTCTGGGCTCTGCCAGACAGAGAACTGCAGAAGGCCCTTCCTTTACGAGAACCCTAGGTTTAAAAGAAAAGAAACAACAAGCTCACAGCACATGTGCCTAAGCGGTTGATCCTTAACCAGCACTCCCCACCCCCTTCCCTTGGATCTAAAACATGGTTCCATGGACAGCAGTGGATCTCAAATACCAGTTTCTTCTTTTTTTCTTTTTTTAAAAAATTTTATTGTGGAACAGCCACGGTCATTGGTTACACATTGCTTCCATGCATAGTTGACTCTTTTTTTTTTTTTTAAAGATTTTTATTGGGTAATTGGGGGGATGGTAACAGTGCTGGGGAATTGGGGGAAGGGGAACAGACAAGTCGCTGTCAAGTTTTGTTCTTCAGTCTAGTTGTGGAGGACGTTGCTTCACTGGTCCAAGTTGGCACCATCATTGCGCTCTTACAGGGCGAGGCAGATCAGTCGCTGGCTTCTGGACGGCCACTCACTGCGGCTGCTGGCCGCTCACGCTGGCTGCTGGCTACACACGGTAGCCCATGGCAACCCACTGCCACAGGGGCTGCAGCCTACGCCGTCGCCGGCGACTCACGGCAGCCCAGCTCCAGGTTGAGCTGTTGTTCAGCATCTTAGCTGTGGAGGGCAGTGTCACTGGCCCTCATATGTGGGATCCGAACCGGGGCCCTCTGGCGTCCCAAGCCAGTTCTTAAACATCGTGCCACTCGGCCGGCCCCATAGTTGACTCTTTTAAGGAGGGCACAGCTCACAGGCCCATGTGGGGATTGAACCGGCAACCTTGGTGTTATCAGCACCATACTCTAGCCAACTGAGCTAACCGGACACCCCCTCAAACACTACTTTCAAGCAGAAAAGAAGCAACCCACATGTCACCTGAGCTCTCTTAAAGTATATGTTCTGATTCGTTGGGCCTGGGGCAGGGAGTGCCTGAGACCCTGCGTTTCCAGCAGGCAATGCCGATGCTGCCAGTCGACAGGCCACCCTGAGCCGCAAGACTCTAGAAACTATAATAACGCACTAGATCAGTGGTTCCCTGGCTGCACATTACAATCACTGAAGAGCTTTTGAAAACAAATAACGGCTCTGTACACCCCACCCCAGACCAGTAGATCAGAATTCTTGGGGGCAAGAAGGGGTGTGGAGAAAGAATCGGACTCAAAAAATAAACAAGCGTGGCACTTTGCATGTACCAGTGATTACAATGTGCAGTGGCAGGGAGGATAACTTTTAAATTCCTCTGCCTCTAAGTTCAACATAAAGAAATGCAAGAAATAAAAACAGTCTTCCCCAGGATATTGCATACATATGGGGATTGAGTGCTATTGCACTTTACCAGTATATGGGAAGAAATGAGTCACAAAATTATCATCATCATCATTTATAATCAGGTACCCAATATTCTTTACAGTTGAAAAAAACAACTGGAACCATGCATGCATTCATAAGGCTCCTGCAGTGTGCATATGGCATCCCATTCAAGCCTCATAACACCCTGTGCTGGGGCCACAGCTATTTCCTCCTATTTTACACCTGAGGAAACAGAGAGGCTGAGAGGTTAAGAAACTCCCCCAAAGGGCCAGCAGAGTGGCTCAGTTGGTTAAGAGCTCGCTCTGAGCAACAATGGTTCGATGCCCAGCCCGAGCTGAGCTGCTGCTGAGCTGCCAACAGGTGGCAGGATGACTCAGTTTAAAAAAAAAAAAAAAGAAAGAAAGAAAAAGAAACTCCCCCAAGGTCCCAGTAAGTGACTGGTGAGGCTGGAGCTGAACTCCCGGCTGACACCCCAAGCCCGTCCGGTAAATGGGGAGTCACCCAACTACACAGCCAGGCCAAACCCTACCTGCCACTCATTTTTGTACAGCCTGCAAGCTAAGAAAGGTTCTTGGGCTGGCTGGGTGGCTCAGTTGGTTAGAGCGTGAGCTCTGAGCAACAGGGTTGCCGGTTTGATTCCCACATGGGCCAGTGAGCTGCACCCGAGCTGAGCTGCTGCTGAGCTGCCAACGGATGGCCGGATGGCTCAGTTGGTGAGAGCACGTGCTCTTAACAAGGTTGCTTGTTTAACTCCTGCATGGGATGGAGGGCTGTGGCCACCCCCCCACAACTAGGTTGAAAGAGGCTACTGGACTTGGAGCTGAGCTTGCGCCCTCCACAGCTAAGGTTGCAGGACAACAACTTGACTTGGAGCTGACAGGTCCTGGAAAAACACAATGTTCCCCTTCCCCAATTCCCCAATTAAAAAAAAAATCTTAAAAAAGAAAAAAAATAATAATGGTCTTCATTTTTAAACGTTTGGAGGGCAGGGGGAAATCCAAAGAATAATAATCATGTCACGTGGAAATGATATGAAACTGAGATGTCAGCATCCACAAATCAAGCGTTACTGGCACACAGCCACACCCATTCTTTTCTGTCTTGCCCATGTCTGCTTTCCTCCTGCAAAGGCAGAGCTAAGTCACTGTGACAAAGACCGTATGGCAGGCAAAGGCTAAAATGTTTACTTCTGGCCCTTTCCAGAGAAGGTTTGCTGACCCCTGTTCTAAATGGTTACACTGTTTATAAATGCTCCACTTTTTTCTTTATACACTTAAATGAGTATTGTTTTTATCCACAAACTGCTAAATTAAATTCAAGCATGTCTAAAGTTGCTTTTATAGGGTTGTCTAGCAATAAGCCAATCCAGTTACTTGTCTAAGATGTCTGGTGGATCAATTCAAGTCCGTGAGTGGTCAAATGTGTGAGGCCATAAGAACATTCACAGCAAAAGGAAGTCTCACCTTTCTCATATATGTATATGTGGCAACTGTCAGCTCTCCGGAGGCGAGGCCAGGCCCGGAAATGGCAAAGAAAAAAGCTAAGAAAAGCAAAATGATAAACTAAGGAGGGTGAGGTACCTTTCAAGTTATCCCATGGGTCTGTAGGATATATGAAGCATTCACTTAGCAAATTATCTCTTGAAGCCAATTCCATGCACTGGGAGTCAGAGAAAAGTCAGTCTTTGGCTTCAAAAAGCTTATGATCTAGTGGGAAAATCAGGTAAGTAGATTGAGAGCTGTATGGGACCTTAAGGAGGGTATCCTGGAAGGCATCCAGGAGGAGGCAAATCTAGAATGGCTAATTATCAGGTGCTATATAAAAGCTTTGTAGCTATAGGACCCTGGAGGGCAGATTTTGTGTGTTTCTCAACTCCATATTCCATCTGTTCTGTTGCGGGCCTGTGTCTGGCACCTAAGAGGCACTTATTAAATATTATTTTTATACCTGCAAGAAAGGGAAGATTCTGGATGACTTTTTAGTTTAGTTTTGTTTTTTTAATGATAAAATTAATATACACTCATTAAAGGATTTTTAGAAACAAGAGACTCCGGAAGAAAAAAATTACCTGACAGGCACATTTAGCATTTATTTCCTTTCAGTGTCTTTTCTATAAATAGGTAACAAGATTTTGATTTTATATCCTGCTCTTCCCCCCATCATTATACCTTAAGTATCCTCTATGCTGTAACAGCCTTAATAATCATTAGTTTTAATGACTGCCTAATATTCTGCCTAGTGATTAGGCCATCAACTCACTTAACTAGTCCCCTGATGCTGGACAGTTATTCTGTGGTTTTCAGTCTTATTGTGAGGACTCAGCAATTCGCTTAAGTACAACACTATCATGTAAACGTTAGCAATTATTATATAGTTATCATTATCTATAGAGATAGCAGTTATTACAGATAGTGCTGGATGAATGTCTTCATATCTAAAGCTTACCTACGATTTTGTCCTTGGAAATGACTCCTCGGGGTCAAACTCCTTCAGTAACAGAAAGTCAGATGTTTCCCAAAGGCTGAAAACTGACTTCAGCCTCCTGGGTAGCTCTTTACATGGTGATACCTACACAGCAGTAGCCATTTAAATTTCAGTTGTTTTTAGTGCAAATGAGGCTGAGTTTTCATATGTAAATAACATCACTTACTGAAATCCAGAATCGTCAGCGCAAAGCCCTTCCCTGATAGGTGCTCCCAGACTTTAAAGACAATGATGAGCCCCCCACCCCCACCCCGCCCCCGTTGTTTACCACATTTACATGCAGGCCCAAAAGTTGCAAGATTGAGCAAAGAAAAATCAGGAGGCCAGTTCAATTTGAATCACCGATACACAATGAATAATTTTTTAGTATAAGTATATCCCAAATGAGCTGTGGGATATACTTACACTTTTTTTTTTTTAAGTATTCGTTGTTCACGGGAAATTTAAATTAAACTGGGCCTCCAGTATTTTATCTGGCAACCCTGCCCCTGAAGAGCCCCCGTGCAACCTTTGAAGCCACCTCAGTGTGAATATGACCTTTATCTGCCACCTGGGGTTGGTCCCGCCTCCTTCTTCTGGGAGTGGGACTATTGTGTTGATTGGATGCCAAGGGTATAATCCCTGATGCCATATTAGGAAAGCTGGGTAGGTCCTAGAAGAGCTAGGTTTGTTTGCTTTGTTGGGTAAAGATTTTGCCTGCTTACATTAGTGGGTAAAGGTTTGTTTTCTTTTGGGAGAGCCAGAAATATCCAGGCAGCCCTGGGCCCAGAAGGGTTGGGGAATAGGTCAGAGTGGCCTCCTCCATGTTGTCACCAAGGAAGGCACTTCAGGGATTTTCAGTGGGAAGAGAAAAGAGCATCTTAGCCTCAAGTAGCAGACAGTGGGAGTCCGTGGGGGTGTTACAGCTGAAAGAGACGTCAGGGACCAACCGCCCCCCCCACCCCCACCCCCACCCCT
>NW_017731419.1:125887-127814 GCF_001890085.2 Hipposideros armiger
GGCCCAGTGCTGGGCATGCAGTTAGCATTCTGCGACTGTCACTAACTTGTTATTACTGTAAGAGATGCTTAAAATACAATTTGAGCAAAGAAGGGATGGTGATATTCGCTCTGTTCAAAAATCTCACTGCTGTACAGAGTTGGGGGTTGGATGTACGTCAACTTGGACTTCCAAATCTTGCATCCTCTTCTGTAATGTAGCGTTCTAGGGATGGAAATTAGGGCAATCGTGGACACCACTCATTCATTTATCCACTCCCTCACTGAGGGCCCACCTGTGCGAGGCGCTGTTCTGGGCGTTGGGGATGCGTCATGGAAAGAACAAAGCAGCTTACATTCTAGTCTCGGAAACGGGCAATACACAAACAAAAAATGTAGACTAGAAGTCAGGGAGTGGTGGGTGCACAGCCGAAAAATAAACGGAAGGCCCAGAGACGGTTCTCGCCTTGGACGGTAGCGCCGCCTAGCGGAAATTTTGGAAATTTTCAGGGGCTTTTTCTGGTTGTCGCATTGATGAGGGGCACACCAGGCACTTAGCTGGCTGGTGCCAGGAACGCCATTCTGCGATGTAAAAAACAGATGAAGGGTTGAAGGCTGACCCTCTTTGTGCAACTCTGGAATATTTCAGCCGACATCCATGCAGGTGAAAAATCTGCCTATAATTATATGAGCCTGGAAACTAACTTGGTTTTATAATCAAACACAAGGTATTTTGTACACAGATTTATCGCTCACTTGCATTTTCAGGAATTCAAGAACTATGTATACAGAAAAAGAAATTTATACTTTGCTTGGCTTGGGACTCCACCAAGAGTTGTTTAGTGTTTTAAGAAATCACATCCTAGTGGAATTTGAGTCAACACATCACATCGTTGTCACTGTTACATTCATAGTAACACTAGGTATAAATGTAGACAGCTGCCGGAGCAGCTGTAGGTTAAAATATGTACTAAATTACTAAACATTAATTTCCTTTTTATTGATCTTTTAAATTTAGTACGTCCTATCGATTTGTTGAAAGTATAAGCTTAGGTAGGTTTTATTCTCTGTGAATTTATTTCATGTTTGTAAAGTGTGATAAAAGGGGGCATTTGAGTAAATGTGCTAATGAGCAGAGGTCCTACTGGAGGAAGGAAGGGGCCAGGAGCAGATGTGGGGAAGTGTTCCAGGCGGAAGGAACAGGGAGTGTGAAGACATTGAAATGGGGGGCAGGGGGGGAAGGACACCCAGGGAAAGGAGCCCCCTCAGGCCTTGTCAGCCATGACGAAGACCGTGCACTCTGGCCCTGCCCCCTGGTCAGCACTGAGGATTCAAAATTGAGCCAGCAGGACAAGTATGTCCCAGGGGTCAGGACCAGGTAGGAGAGGAACAAAATCTGACCTCTCCCCATTTTTTTGAAGCTCACTGGTTGCCTGACAGAGAATAGCTAGGAGGCTACTGCAGTAGTCCAACCATGACAGTGGCTTGGATTAGGGGAGGAGGCAAGACGTGGTCGGATTTGTGATGTATTTTGAGGGTGACACCCACAGGATTTGCTGAGGTGCGTGTGATTAATAAAAACACACACACAGTAGTCAAGGACCCGCCCCTCAGAGAAAGGATGACAGGGAGACAGCTGGCTAACCGGAAGGGGATATTCAGGTTTCTAGTTACGAGATTAAATTGAGAAACGTTTTGCATTTTGAAAACACAGTGAATCTCTAAAAATATAAAAGATTAAGCCTAATTTTAAAAAAATCAACTCAGTGTATTTTTTTTTAAAGATTTTCATTGGGGAATTGGGGGGATGGGAACAGTGCTGGGGAATCGGGGGAAGGGGAAAAGACAGTTACTGTCCTTTTGTTCTTCAATCTAGTTGTGGAGGACGTTGCTTCACTGGCCCAAGTTGGCACCATCATTGTGCTCTTCCCGGGCGAGGCAGATCAGTC
>NW_017731419.1:128009-130220 GCF_001890085.2 Hipposideros armiger
CAGCCCAGCTCCAGGTTGAGCTGTTGTTCAGCATCTTAGCTGTGGAGGGCAGTGTCACTGGCCCTCATATGTGGGGTCCGAACCGGGGCCCTCTGGCGTCCCAAGCGAGTTCTTAACCAACGCGCCACTTGGCCGGCCCCAACTCAGTGTATTTTTAAGTTGGGAGGTATGGGTATTATTTCATTGTACTTTATAATTTGCATGTGTCTGATACATATTTTCTTTTGGACATGTTAAATATCACATAATGGAACTTTTTTAAAAGGTTGGCACTCACATCTTTTGTGAGCCTGGGGACTCTATTTCTTGGACAAAGCCAGAATTAACTAGAACATGGGTAGCCTCAGACTGACAGGTGGAGGTCAAGAGAAGAACAGTGAAGGAAGCAGGACAGTGGAACAGGGGAGCTGGTCTGCCAGGGTTGAGGTCCTGGCCTCCATGCTTGTGATGTGACCCTGGGCAGCTTCTGTCACTTCTCTAAGCCAGTATCCGCATCTGTAAAATGTGCCTCCCACTAATATGGCTGTGAGGACAGAAAAGGTCGTCTATGCAGAGCCTCTAGCACTAGGTCGGATGCAGAGGCTGCTGAAGCTCAGTTATACTTGAAGACGGGATCAGAGGACGAGAAGGGGGTGAGCTGGACGCTCCTGAGGAGCGGCTAGCTGAGTGTCGGGCTCCCTGGTAGAGGCAGGGCCCCCACACCTGGGCTAGTGCTGGAGAAAGGACCCCCAGCGTCCTCTCTCGAAGGCGTCCTGCAGCCCAGCCCCTTTACTCAGCACCGTCTTCCTTAGAGCAGAAGGCAGATCCACCCCAGTCTCCCTGTGGCCCAGGGATGAGGAGGAAACGTTTTCTCCCAGAGGTCAGTTCATTTTGCACCTATAAGCAAGCTAAACCAAGGCCAAATTGTAACAAAGAGGCTTTTTGATGAGCAGGGGAAAATAAAGGGGCTGATATGATCTTTAAAAGTGCATCTGGTTTCCCCCTCCCCTTGGGCAGGCTGAGGACATGGCAGGACCAGCCCCGTGCAGGGACCTGCGTGGTCAAGGGACTGGTTCATACAGGGGGACTGAGAGAACATGGAAAGAGGGTGAAGACAATGGGCTCTGGTTTCTCATGGTCAGAAAAGACTGACTTCCTACGGAAAAGGGGAAATACTTGAGTATGTACCCTGTGTGTTAAATTGGAATTAAGAGATGGTGTAAATTCATGGTTTTTAAATACATAGAGACATAGAAGTTGACATTAGACATATGCTTTACACACACACACACACACACACACACACACACACACACACTTCCTGGCTCCGGCTGCTGGAAAACCTAGAGGCAGTCAGCTCAATAGCAATAAGCACACCTAGCACACAGGTCATGGTTTCTAACTGCCTTTCTCCACCAAAACCACTGAAATCATTATTGAAATGGCTGATTCCAAGGCTGGGGCATGGCAATGACAAGACGAGCTTAGAATGTCTCATGACAAATGTAAGGAAATTCTCAAAAAACAAAATGATGTGTGTATATCAAAGTAACCTGAGCCAACTAGACGAGCTCCCAGTAGTCAAAGTTAAAACAATCTAACCATTTGTCTGGCTCTTTCTGGATGCCATGAGCTCCTAATTGTTTACTGAGTATTTTAGTCTGTTCAGCGCTATAACAAAAATACCGTAGACTGGGTGTGTCATAATCAACAGAAATATATGCTCATAGTTCTGGAGGTTAGGAAGTCCCAGATCGAGGTGCTGGCAGATTCTGTTTCTGGAAGAGCCCACTTGCCCCCTTTTCACTGTGTTGTCACAAGGCAGAAGGGCATGGGAGCTCTCTTGGGTGTCTTTCGTAAGGGCCCTAATCCCATCCATGAAGGCTCTGCCCTTAGGACCTAATCACCTCCCAACGGCCCCACCTCTAAATGGCATCTATTGGAGTTAGGATTTAATATATGAATTTTAGGGGGACAAAAACATTTAGTCTATAGCTTTGAGTATTAGATAGAGTATAACTTTGGAGGTCAAGAGAAGAACACTGAAGGAAGCAGGACAGTGGAACTCGTATAACAAAACCCAAATATTGACAATGACTAAACAAATAGAAGTTGAATTCTCTTGAACTTAAAAGTCTGAGCTTTTAAGTGGGTATGGCGCCTCACCTTTGCTAAGTAATTAGGGACTCAGGCCTCTTCTGCATCTTCAGCGTTCGTCTCCTACCTCATGGG
>NW_017731419.1:130965-152339 GCF_001890085.2 Hipposideros armiger
GATTTACCAGGTAAGAAAAGAGTAACAAGCTGGGGGGCGGTTAACAGTCTCTGCCACTCTTACAAATAAATTCCTTGTTTTGCTTTAGTTAAACAGCGAGTTGACGTCTGTTGTGTACGTTTGACCAACATGACATCAATACTGGAAAAGGGGACATTACCTTTTATCGACCATCTCCTGTGTCCCAGGCACTTCATATAGATTGATTCCTTTACTCTTAACAGTGACTCCATAAACAGGTTTTGACAGGTGAGAAAACAGACCTAGAGAGACAGTGACTTGCTGACAGTCACAAGCCATAAGTGACGGAGCTAGAATCTGAACCTAGGTTTCTGGGACCCCAAAGTTCAGGTTCTTTCCATGGTACCACAGTTGAGGTGCTCCCCCACTCTGCCCAAGGCCCTCCCCCACACCCCTAAACCCCCTCCTCCCACTGGTGCTGGAATACACTGGCCATAGCAAGCCTTGCTCCACATTTTCTGCCTGTGTCACAGCCTGACTTTAGTTAGCATCTTCTCCCTTTGGCAATGCTGAGGCCATCCGCAGTGACGCACCTTTGTGCTTAAACAGCAGGCAGTGTGTCTGCAGTTACACCCTGATCTCACGATTAGAGCCTGGGTGTTAGAACACACCTTCGCCATTTCTCAGTCACCCGTGTGCTCAGGAATAAGACAGTGATAGGTGCTTCCCTGGAGAAGCTCCTAGTGTAGCAGAAGACTCAAAACATAAATATAAAGGTGATGAGATAGAGGATTTGGGGAGTAAAGCGGGGGACACACAGGATGTGGGTGTCAGGAAAGGCTTCAGAGTAAAGAAGGTATTTGGTCCAGAACCTCCTGAAACTATATGCAAACGTTTGTGTGTCTGCGTGTGTTTCCCTTAGGAAGAAGGGCCATGATCTTTATCAGATTCTCCAGCTGATTGACACCTCGCAGGGGAGAGACCCTGGGCTAGAGGTCGAGAAGGCTGAGGAGGCCAGGGTTGGGGTGGGGTAGGGAGGAGCTGGTAGGAAAGAGCCTGGAGATGCAGGAGGGCAAGGGCCACACTGCTCAGAGTGCCGGGCTGCCTTGCTAAGGAGCGTGGACTTCACTCTAAGAGCAACAGGCAGTTATTGCCTGTTGGGGGGTGTCTATTTAACCCCTGGCCTGTGTCACGTAACCCTCAGAGTTCTGAATTGTCTCCTGGTGTCTCCAAGGCACTGTGAGAACACAGAGAACCAGCTTCCCACAAACAGCAAGGAGGCTTCTCACAGGAGAGGCACAGGGCCGACAAGCATGAATCGGAGTTTGCCCAGCAGACAATTTGGTCCTGTAAATGTTTAATAACCAGCTCTTAGTGGGGATCCTTGATTTGTAGCATTTGCCAGTTTCTGTAGTGTAAATACTGCCGCCGTGGCCTATTTGAAGCTACCAATGTGATGTCATTGAGGAAATATGTACAATTGGTTTTCATGAGCCAGTGTGAGCCAGCTCCCACACATCACTGCTTAAAACCCATTTATTCTAAGGCTGTACTTCACGCGGACCACGCTGGAGAAGCAGCTGGGTCTCGGATCGGACTGGAGGCAGGAGCTGAGTGCTTTTGCAACCTAGACTACCCTTCCTCTGTCTCTTCATTCTTATCCTTCTGCTTTCTTCTCTCCTGTTGTGGGAGATTGGCTTTCTCTGCTCCCCAGCCCATGGAGCAAAGAATTGCTCTGGCGCACAGTTTCTAGTTGTTATGTCTCTCTTGAGAAGAAAGCAGCCAGACTGAAGCTCAGTCTCTCTTAGTCCCGATTTCAGATTCCCTGGAGAAGAAGTCCATTGGCCAGCCTGGGTCAGGTACTCAGCCCTGGTCCAATCAGCTGTGAGGAGGGAACAGGTTGCTGCTATACCAAGATGGCGGCCAAGCCATCTGATGCTGTAACCACTGGGTGGTGGGGAAGGAGAAGTAGCCAGAGAAAAAAGAAGCAAGAGCCGAGCAGCCAGCTCCTTAGGTATCTAACCAGAAGAAAATGGGGGCAGTTCATCGTATAATAGTTCATGTTATCTCCTCTAGTCTTTTGAACTATCCACTGAGGGTTAGTCACTAATTTATTCATTTGTTTACTCATTCAATCATGCATTCAGCATTAATTTGACATCTATTGAATGTGTGCCCTATATCTGACACCAGTATGGCTAAAAATGAAGGGAAAGATGAATAAGATTTAGCCACTGCCCTCAAAGAGCTTGTAATCTGGGATTGAGACAAAGTATCCATAATACAACATGGAAAAAGCTGTGCAAGAAGTGTGTACAAAGTGCAGATCTCCTGAGGACTACAGTGGGGAGGTATGGCCAGCAGCCCAAGAGGGCCCCAGGGATCCTCTCCTCCAGGTATTCCCACCTCTCTGTAGTCCCCTCCCACAATGCACCAGGGTTGGTCTGTGTGGCTAATAGAATAAAGTAGAAGTGACGGGTATGAAATTTCAGAGATTAAATTATAAAAGACAGAGCCTTCCATCTTAGGTACACTCTCTGTCTCATTCTCTTGGACCATGCACTCTGGAGGAAGCCAGCTGCCATGTCATGAGCAGCCCTACAAAAAAAAAGCCCATGTGGCCAAGAACTGAAGCCTTCTGCCAACAGCCATGTGAGTGAGCCTGAAAGTGGATCCTGCAGCCCGAGTCAAGCCTTCGGATGAGCCTGCAGGCCTGCCAAGAGCTCGAGGGCAACCTCAGGAGAGGCCCTGAGTCAGAACCACCCATCGCAGCCATGCTCAGATCGCTGACCCTCACGAACAGTGGGCGATAATACATATTTGTTGTTTTAAGCTGCAAAGTTTTAGAGTAATTTGTTATGCAGCCCCAAAGATGACTAACACAGGAGGTGATATTCAAGGTGGATCTTAAAAGATGAAGTCACCAAGCAGAAACAAAGGCGAACAAAGCAGTGATTCTAGCAATGTCATGTGCAAAGCTGTAGACAATCAGGAAGTGAATGGGGAACAGTAGCTTGGTGTGGCTAAAACTTGAGCTGGCTGGGAGGAGACAAAATAGGGCTTGTTAAGATGGATGGGCCAGGCAGGAGAAGGTCTAAGGATACTGTTAGCAGTTTAGTCAGTGGCTTCCAACCTTTCCTAGCACAAGGAGCCCCATCTTCAAATAAACTCTTGTACAAAAGGCCATCTTGTACAAAATGGAGCTTCTATGGTTGGAGGTGGTGGGGTGGGGGTTGGAGCAGAAGAGGGTCCTGCCCCTCCTCCCCTCTCCCTCCTTGTTCCTATATACACGGACCAGCTGCAAGGATACACAGCCCACTGGGGACAGTGGTGGCCCAGGCAGGGACCTGGTGGCTGGAGGCATGGGAGGGAGAATCACTTTTTACTAGATTTTTTTTTTGCGCTTTTTGAATATTAAATTGTGTGCATTATGACTTATTCAGAGAAGTAAACAAAATGAAAGATAAAGCAAAAACTCCAGAACAACCTTAGGTGGAAAACCCAGGAAGGTTTTAAACAGGGTAGTTCCAGGTTCAGGTCACACTTGTGGAGAGGTCCCTCTGGCTGCCATGTGGACAACCTTTAGTAGGGCAGGAGCCCAATCAATCCAGAGGCCACTTGGAAGATTCTGGGGCCCAGAGTAGAGCATGCATTCCAGGGACATGTCTGAGGTGGAACGGCTAAAGCCCTTTAAACCATGGTTGTTCAGTCAACAAATATTTATTTACTGAGCGCCAGCATGCACCGGGTATGGAGGGAGGCAGGAGTGCATGCCGTGGGGCTTAGTCCAGCTCTGCCACTCTCTGGCCCTGTGACCTTGGGAAGGCTAACTGATCTCCTATGCCTCAGCTTTACCATCTGTGAAATGGGATTACTAATATTACTTACCTCCTATTTAATTAAAAAAATTTTTTTAATCATAAAATGTTCAAATGGGCAGAAAAGTAGGTAGTATAATGAACACCCACATACCACCACCTAGATTCAACATTTTGCCATATTTGCTTCATTTAGCCGTCATTGTTATTGAATTAAAGTATAGACATCATCAAATTGAGCCTCTAAATGATTCATTATGCTAAAAAAAAGAGACATTTTTTTCTTACAGTCACCACAACATTATTATCGCACCTAACAAAGGTAACAATAATTTCTTTATGTCATCTAATCCCCAGTCCATATTCAGATTTATCTAACGGTCTCCATCCAACATGTCTTGTACTGGTCACGTTTTTCAAATCGGGTTCTGGTCAAGGTCAATACGTTGCTCTCAGGTGGTCTTCGCCATAAAGATGAAATGAATCAATAATCAAAAAGCGCTTAGACTATCCCCTGGTGTGGTCAATTTTGTGAGCGCTGACTCTTATTAGGTTTAGGGATTGAGAGCTAACTCCATAGGGCACCAGGACTCGCAGAGTTGCAGACACACCAGATCACAGTGGCGATGAGGAGCGTGGCAAAAGCAGGACTGAGGTCCAGAAGGCCTGCATGGTTGGGGGTGGTGACCCCGTGGGAGCAGATGGCCTAGAGGGGAGCCTCGGGGTTAAGTCCTGACTGTCCTGGAGAAGGTGACTTCCTCAGGTCTTCCCAGGTGGAGGTGGGGGGAGGTCAGCCTGGTCGAAAGCTTGTGGTGAACACGAAACGTCCAGGTTGCTTCTGCCGGGGTCCCTGGAAGAGGAGTGGACTCTGCCTTTGGTGGAGGCATGTCTGGGCCCCTGGGAAGATGCTGTGTCTGGGAGCTGAAGGACAGATAGGCCCTGGTCATGCTGTAGGGCCAGTGCCAAGGTCAGAGGGGCCTGAGCTTTGCTCCAGGGCCTTGGCCACAGAGCCTGCTCCGGGTACACCTGTTGTTGAAGTGAGCCTGATCAGCCCCAGCTCTGGCCTCCCACCCCTACTGTTTGGAGGTCTCCCCTTCTCCTCCCACCCCAGGGTCTGTACTGAAAGGGTATGGGAGTGAAGCGCGGAGTTGGGGGAGGGGAGAATAAACTTCCAGCCATCTGCAAATGTGTCGCTCCCCTTCCCTACTTTACCCAATTTGGCATTTCCTGGGCCTCATCTTGCCCCTTCTGCCAGGTTAGCACTGCCTCTGAAACTTAAAAGGAGCCAATACCCAAGAGACCAGGCTTGGCCTCATCCCCCACTGTGATTGGGTCAGAGAAAAACATGTGACCCTATATGGACCAATCAGGGCCCATAAGGGTCAGGTCCTGGACTTGGGCTGAAACCACCAAGAACAAGGTGTACTTGGCACGTGAGAACAAGCTGGAGCAGCTGGTGGCAACTTGCCTCCAATCAGGGAAAGCCTGAATAAGAATAAAGCCGAAGTGGAGAAAAGCAGAGTCTAGAGATGGAGAGGGGGCATTTCTGACACATGGTTAAGCACTGTGCTTCCACAAAAGCCAACACACTTAATTTTTCATGTATGCCAGTTAGAGTTGGTAACTTAGTCGGGGTTCCCAGAAAAGCAGAGCCTGGGGCAAAAGTCTAGTTGCTACTAGTTTATAAGGGAGTGTGATCCCTGAGAGCAGGCGTGAGGGTCGGGAGCGGGTGAGAAGGAGCCACTGTCTACATGAGGACGCTCCACCTTGCCTGGCCGGCCTCTCAAAAACCGCACCAATTTCATCTCAAGACAGTCCATGGAGGGAAAAGGGGTAAAAATCTATCCACCTCTCCCATCTCCTGTTGATCAAAGGTTTGCCTAATGAGGCATTAACTCCCCTGCTGTCCCCCACCCCTAAGTTGTCCCCACGGCTTGGCTTGTTACTTTGCACAGGGTCCTTTTGGGGCCTCTTGGAACGCTGGAACTGACACTCTTAGGGGAGGCCAGAATGAAACAAGTAACTGCAAGTCGGTGTTGTGAAGAAATAGAGCAGAATATTCTGGAAGGGGATCAGAAAAGGCCATCTGAAGAGGTGGCGAATCCAAATGCAGACCCTAAGGAGGAGCGGGTGTTAGCCAGTCCGATAGGGTGCAGGTGGGAAGGAGGTAAGGAGAAGAGAGTAGGTCGGAAGCCCGGGGGCCAGAAAAAACTCGGTGTGTTTGCAGCACTAAAAGAAGGCCAGCATCCTGCAGCACTTAGAGCAAGGCAGATCAGTAAGCATTTATGGTGCACCAAGTATATACAGGGACATGGTCCCCTATTGTTGCGGCTGCTCGCCTCTTCTCCCTTTTCTCAGGGAAGAGTGCCTTCTTCCTTACTGACCGGCCTAGTGGTTACCATAGGAACAACCTCCATCCTACTTGGACCACACCCCTTTGGCCACAGTTGATTGGACTAGAGGTGAACACCTCACCCAGGCTGGACCAATCAGAGTCTCAATCCCTAGAGACAGGGCAGATTGGGACAGAGTGATAAGGCTTTCAGCGCAGGGCTGGACAAGTTGCAATCTACTCGGAGATGCTGGCAGCCAGGTCTTCAGCTTAGGGGACCAGGAAGCAGTGGAAGACACTGCAGGGAGGAAGTGTTAATGAGATAGATGCAAGAGATGAGGGACTGCAGGACAGCCTTATTCCTGTTCCTCCAAGACGTGGCTGCACCCCTGCTCTGGGGCTCCTGGAAACAAAGGCCCCTTTTTGCTTAAATTGCATCCAGTGGGTTTCTATCTTTTGCAATGAAACAAGCCCTAGCCAATACCTTGCCAAGTGCTATGGCTTTACATAGATGCATAAATATGGCAGGGTCTCTGCCCTGAAGAAAGCCATTAACCAGAGGGAGAGGCGAACATATACACTAACCATTAACCAGAGGGCATAAGTGCTATCATAAAACTTTGTTCAAAGCAGGGAGGCTTCGGAGAGATAAACGAAGATAACAGATATAAAAACATTTTAAAAAACAAAATGTATGTATGTTCCGTAAACCATAACTTATAAGATTCAATTGCATTTCTACTTTTAATTTAATCGAGAACGCAGCCACCCTACTCTCAGAATGATGCTGTCTTACGAGGCAGGTGCTGACCTGTCATCTGGCAATGAGTAAATTATCCAGCGTCTCATGCTTTTAGTTCTTCATCTCTGTTTAGAGGTTGGGTACATAAATAATATGACAATTTTCCAAAGAATTGCAAAGCATTTGCTGTTTCTGCCCTCGCTGCTATGTCACAACTTTATACCCTTTCTATCCTGCCTACATCAAACTCTGCTTGACTCCTTGAATTGAAAAGGCTGCTGACTCAACTAAAACAACATTTCACAAGTGCATCACTAATTGAGAAGTTTACTGATAGACATCCCATGGTTACGTTAACCACAGATGGTGACATTATGTCTGGAGAGAAGGTGTGGCTGCTTCAACCTTCAAATCTTCAAAATCATTCTGTCCAAAGGCCGCTTCAAACTTTGGAAGAGTTTATGAAAGAGCAATGAGATCTTATTGAGAAATACCTGCCCTCCGCCCTCATCACAGACACCTGTTTATCCCTGCTGAATTTCTGATGCAGAGATAACAGCAGAAGCATAGCTTAGAGGCATCCTGGTGTATAGAAACAAAGCAAGCTTCGTGTCAAGCTGACCTAGGTTCAAATTCCAGCTCTACAGACGACCAGCTGTGGGGTCTTAAGCAAGTTACTTAACCTCTCTGAGCCTCAGTTTCCTCATCTGTTGAAGGAAGGAACAGACACAAAAGATCAGCTGGCTGGGTGGGGGTGGGGGTGGACAGTGGATAATAGAGCCATGTAGAGCTGTAAGGATTAAATGAGAGAAGGTGGATAAGCATAACCTAGCACAAAGTGGTGATAAAAACTTTTTTTGTTTGTTTCTTCTCCTGCGTCCTGGAGTGAATTGGATTTTGTGGGACAGGCTGGGAGGGAAGGACCTCCTTTCCAGCAGAGAGGATCTAATCCTAGGTATCAGAATCTCATTGATCGCATTTAATGAAGATGATGGGTTTCCAGAGACTTGCATCATTTAAAACTCAATAACTCAAGAATTATTTCCCCATAAGAATAACTCTGAAGCTGGGGGCACGATCCTCAGAGCACAATATACACGCATAGTGGTATTGTTGTGCTGCCGCAGAACCTGCTCTCGGCACCATCTCTATTGTTTTGCAGAATGCTCACACACATAAATTAATGGCAACCGCAATCCCAGCGACTGGCCTTCTTTGTAGCACTAATTTATCTCAGCTAACCTTTCCGCAAACGTAATTACCACACTGATGGCGTTTTTCAGCCCCAGCACTTCCACGACCACTTGAACTCAGAAGTCCCAGTTCACCTAAACAACGCTGTAGTTCCCAAGCGTCGACCAGAATACGTATTTCTGTTTACTCGCTAAAGTAGCGCCACCCTGTGGCAACGTCATGAAACGGTGTACAATCCCCAGTCCCACCAGTTTTGATATCAAGGGATTTTTGACAATTTTTTTTAATTGAATGGGGGTTCTCCATTTCAATTTTGGGACATAATATGAGGTCATATTCACATTTTTACATCATTTCAGGTTTTCACAATTCAAATGGACATAAAATGTAATTGCACTATATTTATTTAAATCTTTGAACTCCAGATTCCGGAGTTTCTATTAGCGTTTTCCCATCCAGAACATTTTTAGGAGGGCTACTAAATTTGGGGATTGAAATAAGGCGCGCGAGCGCGTGCATGTCTTTCTGTGGGCATTGTGTCTCTGTTTCAACAGCCCTAGGAGGGGGGACACTGTGTGGGTCACCCCCATTTTATAACCAGGACTCTGAAGACAATTTGAAATTTAAAAGTTTGCCCAACCTCTTACCATTAGTGACAAAACCAGGCCTGGATCTCCTGGCTACTAAAATCAACCCTCCGACAATATTGAAGTTTAAATTTTCAATGTTTCTGTCCTTATTTCTTAATTTTTGTGTCCCGCTGTTCCTTCCACCCCCCAGGTGAGTGAGAAATGTACAGGCTTCAAATCAGAGCAACCTGGGTTTCTCTGCCACCTTCACTGAGAGGGAAGCTTGCACAAATACAAAACCAATCTGAGTCTTAAATTTCCCTACCTTTATGAGTAAAAACGAGGTAATCACACACACAAGTGCATGAAAAAACTGGTGAAATCGGAATAAAGTCTGTAGATTGTACCCATGTCATTTTCCTGGTTTTGATATTTATACTGTAGTTATGTAAGATGTCACCCTTAAGGGAAGCTGGTTAAAAGTACACAGGACCCTCTGTATTATGTTTGCAACTTCCTGTGAGGCTATGATCATTTCAAAATGAAAATATGTATTTTTTTAAATTTAGATAATGAATTGACATAGACTCTCCAAATTGTGTGTGTGTGTGTGTGTGTGTGTATAGCTTTTTGTTTTTATTACTCAAAAAAGATTCGTTTTTTATATATTTTTAAAATTTTTTTATTTTTTAAGATTTTATTGGGGAATTGGGGCAGGGGAACATAGTTGGGGAATCAGGAAAGGAGAACAGACAAGTTGCTGTCATTTTGTTCTTTAGTCTAGTTGTGGAGGATGTTGCTTCACTGGCCCATGTTGGTATTATCATTGCGCTCTTCCCAGGTGAGGCAATTGGTCACTGGCCACTGGACAGTCGCTCACGGCAGCCCACTGCAGCCCAATGCAGCCCCGCTGCAGCCTATGCCGTCGCCAGTGACTCACAGCAGACCAGCTCCAGGTCGAGCTGTTGTTCACCATCTTAGCTGTAGAGGGCGCAGCGTCACTGGCCCTCATGTGGGATCCGAACCAGGGCTCTGCTGCTCAGAGCTCAGGTCCCAAGCCAACTCTTAACCAACGTGCCACACAGCCGGCCCAAAAGTTTCATTTTTTAAATTTAGCTTTCTGACTCTGTGCTTATGCCTTCAACACTTTCATAACAATTTTCTTGTTTTCATTTTTATTTTTATTTATTTCTTTTATATAGCTGAGCCATCCTGCCACCTGTTGGCAGCTCAGTGGCTGCTCAGGCGGGACTCGAACCACTGTTGCTCAGAGCGTGCACTCTTGAGCGAGCTCTTAACCAACTGAGCCACTCGGCCGGCCCCACCCTCTTCTGATCCTCGATAAGGAAAGCACGCTTGATCCTGTCACGGACACAGTTAACACACATGGGTCCACCATAGGCCCTGCTGACATGTTTTTCGTTTTACACAACCTCATGAGAACTGTAGGTCTCCAGCATGAACTCCGCGCAGTCGGTATGGGCAGGTGCCACAGGCAGATTTTGGTGCTTTCCCAACCTTCTTGGTATAAAGATATACAATCCTATTACCAGGGGTCCGGGACAGCCTAGTATTGCTAGAAGCGGTATTGTGAGACAGCCTCTGACAGTGTGCTGAATGCTGGACCGTTCTGAGCGCCTGCAGACACCGTCCCCTCCAAATTATATTTTCAGATGTTAGTGCTTGCCTGGTCTTTACTGAACCATGGGGAAATGCTTATGTCCTATTGTTGCTTGAAGAAAAATAAAGAACTGCTGAATTGTACTCATGGTGTGCTTACAACTGTATTCAAGGAAAGGAAATTTATACCTCAAAGAAGGAGAGGGAAGTACTTACAAAAGTTAATAGTGGTTGTCTCTGAGTGGTGGGCATTTGTTTGATTCCTACCCTTCACTTTATTTGTTGAATTTTCTATGATGAATTTGACTTTTATAATCAGGGGCGATAACACCTCACCAGAAGAGGAACAGACTTTGATGCCAGGCCAGAAAATCCACGATGTGTGGTTGGCATTCACGCCGCACAGTATTGGAGTTGGAGAGTTGAGGCACTCTTCATTATTTAACAAAATGATTTCTAAAATAAATTATACATGCTTATGTTAACAATCCATAAAGTGTAGTAGGGTGGAAAGGAAGTTCCCTGACTACTTTCCTCCTTCCTACTTTCCAGAAGTAAGCATTTTTAATTTTCTTTTTTTCCAATTGTACTCACTTTAGCCTTCTTTTTTTTTTTTTTTTTGAGAAGTTTGCAGCTCAAGTTTCAAGGAAGCACAGTGGAAAGGCAATCATATATCTTATGTTGTTTACTTCAGACGGAGCCCCACTCTGTCCAGTGTTGCAGCAGGCTTCCTGGAGGAGGCAGCATCTTCCTCAAATGTATAGAAAGTGTCTACATTTGTCCTTGGAAACTCACCCCCACTTTCTTCCATCTACAGTCACCTTCCCAAGTTGTTTCTGCAGGTCAGCAATGGACACCTCCAGGCCCCATGCATGTGGCCACTGAGCAATCTCTCTTTTCATTCTAATCCTCTCCCCACATATAACTGAAGGTGGTGCTTTTCAGAACATGTGTAGGCATGTTCCCGAGTTCTACCAGAAATTTTGAATGTCACATTTTCATTTATGGATCATCTGGACAATTATCCCAGAACCATGCGCCAATTCCCAATTTTAAAACCTGCTTTTTCATTTGGATTAAGGTCATGTTCATGGAAGATGAGTCAGTGTGCAGTGTTATCAAAGGCAAATATTTCACCAGAGTTCAACTAGAGAAAGACGGCAAGAGAATTGAGTGGTCCTACGAGATGATGGATTTTGCAGCTCCCGTCTCTTTCACGATCCAACTTGCGACAACATGCATTAGCATTAAGTGTGGTATAAATAAACAATAAAAACGTTTCATTAAATACCATTTAAATATTTTCTGTATTCTATTTTGGGGATGCATGATTAAGTTAATTGGCTGATTAAAACATGGATAAGTACTTTAAAACGAGTTTATTATTCAAAACCAAAAAAATAACAATGATAATGTCAGTGACTCAAATAATGATCCATTATCCAAAAAAAAAAAAAAAATCAAGTTGAAAACATATCTTTCCCTCATTAAACCACACACTAGTGAGTCACAGTAATTCAGTTCCAGTAAAATACCATCTATCACATTAATTTAAACGTGGTTAATTTGAAGTTCATGACTTGTTTTTTAAGTTTGTTTTAGTTTAATAGCTGAGGCAGCATATGAGCTTTTTAAATATGGAAATTTAACAGGTTTTTCTCCCTTTTCTTCCCTCCCTGCCTTGGAAGGATTCAGTACAATCTAGGAAGGGAGCACAGACCCCCATGCAAATATTCCCAATTATCTCCCTTTCCTTTCCAGTAGCAGCAGAAGAATGAGTCCTTCTAGCCCTCGGGGCAAAGGAAACCAGTTTTCAATGGGGAATGATTTAGTGTCCAGTTTTATTGGCCACCAGGGTCTACCAGGAAAAAGAAGAGAGTGGAGTTTTTGTGTGGAGAGGCTGAGAGAGAAGGACTGTGTGTGAGGCACCACTGAGAGCCCAGGCTGTGCTGGAACCGCCCCAGCTTCCGCTGGGAGACTCTACATACAGATGCCTCTGTCCCTGCCCAGTAGGGACAACACCCAGTGATGCCACAAGACCGTATTCTGTCCTGCTGGAACGACACAGTGTGTAGACACCGCCTTGAAATGCTCCAGGATCTCTGATAGCCCAAAGGGCATGACTGGCCCCCCAGCAGCTGGGATGGGAGGAGGCCTCAGCTGTACTTAGTTGGTATACAGCACATACTCAAGCTGCAGGCTCCCAACCTGGGACAGTGGTTGGAGATGACCCAGTCACCAATCAACCCATTGGGAAAACACCCCTGAGGAGGGGACACTGCCCACCTGAGGCTGGTACTTGTGAGAGGGTACAACGCAGCAGGTCCAGAGGTGCTGAAGGAGTCTGGAGGCTGGGACTGACTGCTGTTGTCAAGACAACATGAACAGGAGCGGCAAGCAGCAGGAAAGGTGTCCCTTCTCTCTTCCTCCCCACCGGTCTTTCTGGGGATAGGCTGGGCCTATCAGAAAGCCAGCTAACCAAGGAGTCTAGAATGGGGTTTACAGAGTCCCAGCCCCAGAGCAGATAGAAGGGTGGGCTTGACACTGAGAGACACGAGGCCAGTGACCACCAAACCACGGGTAAGGCTAGAGAGGAGTTAAAATCCTGCATCTCACTCAGGACTCTTAGTTGCAAGCTACAGAAGCCGAGTCTGGCCCTGTAAAAGAATTTACCAAATGCTATTGGGCGTCTCACAGAATGGGCTTGAGAACCAAGATTAGAAATTGGGCCAGAACCACAAGCAGAATCACAGCCCAGAACCAGACCAGAAAGGACACTGCTGCCATCTAGCATGTGATGTTGCTGCCACGGTGTAGTAGATTCTATTATTTTCCAGGAAGAACTCCTTCTCCTCTCCCCCCACGAGCCTCCCTGCCCCACTGACCCTGGGCTTGGCCATGTGACCTGCTCTGACCCATGGAACCTAGGCAACATGACTGTGTGCCCTTTCTGAGCAGAGTTTCTGTCCTGCTCTTGTGCGCCTGCCATCTTACATGGAAGAGCACACTCCAGGGCCTGCTGGTCCTCCAGCCTGAGTTCTGGAATGAAATGTGGAGCACACCTGAACCCAGTCTACAGCCTGGAGCCCAACCTGTGGAGACCCAGTAGGAACCACCAAGCCACGGTCCACCAACAACCTATCCACAGGACTGTGAGTGAGAAACACAAATTTGCTGTTGGAAGACATTTGGGCTGTTATCACAGTAGAAGCTGACAACACATGTGACCAGCTGGAAGTCTCTGTCCTCCCCTGCTTCTTTATAAAAAACGCTCCAGATTCAAAATCCTATGCAGGGTGTCCCAGGGGCCAAGACCAGGTCCCATACCTGTGCAGTACTGCATATCACGTCTTCATTTCCCATAGATGTAGGCAGGCTCCATATCTTCTGTATCCCAACCAGACTCAGGGTGGGTGCAGTGGGTTGAACAGTGTCCCCCAAGAATTCATGTCTCCCTGGAATCTCAGGATATGACCTTATTTGGAATGGGGCCTTTGCAGATGTAATTGGTTAGGATATGATCATACTAATTGGAGGCGGGGGGCCCTAATCCAATGACTGGTATCTTTCTAAGAAGAGAAAACCGAGTCACACACACAGCAGAGAAGGCCATGTAAGATGGAGGCAGAGGTTGGGACGATACGTCTACAAGCCAAGGAACACCTAGGATTGCCAGAATCTGGAAGAGAGGCCTGGAACTGACCCTTCCCTAGTCTTCAGCGAGCGCGTGGCCCTGCTGACATCTCCATTTAGCACTTTGAGCCTCCAGAACTGGGAGGGAACCCATTTCTGCTGTTTTAAGCCACCCAGTTTGTGGTGCTTTGTTACAGCTGCCCTAGGAAACTAATACTGTGGGCAAATCTTCAGATATAGGAAGAGATATGAAGCCACCCTTCCCCCCTCCCCTCAACAAAAAAGATAAATTTCCTTTTCTCATATATGTCACAAATCTTCTGAAACAATAATTCAAGAGGAGGATTCTTGAATGTTTCTTCTTTAGAAGCAGTTTGTACGTGAACTTAGGGAAATGTAGCAGCGGGGCCGGCTGGGCACCAAAGGCCCTGCAGAAGGAATTTGGTAGTATTTGGGGGTCTCTGCGTTCTCCTGGATCACATCTGATCCAAATACACTTTGCCTGGATAGCGCTACTCAAGACCCTTGGGTGAAAAGCAGATGCCTCCTCAAAAAGTCTGAATTTCAGAGCACAGGGGCTGCTGTGGAGACAAAATGTGTAGAGCTGGAGTCTGATATCTGAGCAAGGCCCAAGCTGATTCCATCAGGCTCCAAGTCACATCCACACGTCTTTCTATCAATGAACAGTGCACTCTGTTAGGCGCTCTCAAAGCTATGGAACAGTGTGGGGAACAGCAATATGTTTCTTATGTGTCTTTTTAAAATTGGAGATGCAACAAGGCCATGGCATGGAGGAAAGGGAGGGGGGCCACTTTAATTGAGAGACGTCTGAGGGATAACAACCAAGGGTCAGGCTGTCCTTGTTTGGATCCTGATTCCATCAATCAACTATAAGAAGATATTTTTGAGATAATCAGGAATTTTTTTGAAAATTTGAACATGAACTGGGTGTTCTATGATCCCAAGTCATTATAGACAATTTTGTCAGTTGTGGTATTAGCATTGTAAGAACGGGGCTATTTTTTAAGAGTTATGTACTACAGTATGTAGAGACAAAATGCCATCATGTTTGGGACGTGCTTTAAAAAATATTATGACGGTAGGCTTGAAGTTTGACCACTGCTTTTAGGTAAGCAGCGTGATTCCCAGCGACCTGCCTGCTTGCCCTTAGTATGAAACGCTTTTGGAAACAAGCATATGATATTGTAACAAGTGGAAGAAGCAATAAAGCTATTTGTAAAAATATTTAAAACCAGTGGAGAGACATTTGGTTAAACACTGTGTATTATTACACACGTTTATTTCTCTTCCCACCTGAAACTCATCCAAAATGACAGTCAAGGACTAAAACAAGCGTAAGCCTACCAGAAGGAAGAGAAGGGAGAGGCATCTTAGTCTGTTCAAGCAGCATAGCAAAATACTACAGACTGGGTGGCTTATAAACAACAGAAACTTATTTCTCATGGTTCTGGAGGCTGGAAGTCCAAGCTCAGGGTGCCAGTGTGGTTGGGTGAGGGCCCTCTTCTGGATCCAGTGAGAACTGGAGTCCCTTTTCCAAGGGCATTAATCCCATTCATGAGGGCTCTGCCTTCATGACCTAATCACCTCCCAAAGGCCCCACCTCCTCACACCATCACCTTTGGAGGTGAGGGTTTCACCATACAGATTTTCTTTGGGGTGGAGGGAACAAACACTCAGACCACAGCAAGATGTCAGTACACTTTTGGAACCTGGAAAAGTTTTGAAGGAATAGCACCCAGGAGAGCAGAGAAAGATACACCATAAGTTCCTGAAGTGGGGGCTATCAACTGAAAGCAAATTTTCACCCCTCACCAAATTCCAAAAGGTATTAAAGGCACTAGGGACAGAAGCAGCATGGTCAGGGCGTGGGACTGAAAGGAGAGGCTGTAATAGGTGGACTAATGGCCCCCAAAGATACCAGGTCCTAAGCCCTTTGTGAATGTCACCGTACTTGGGAAAAGGGGACTTTGCAGATGTGACTACATTAAGGGTCTCGAGATGGAGAGGTTATCCAGGTGGGGCCTAAATGTAATCACAAGTGTCCTTGTAAGAGGAAGGCAGAGGGGGATTTGACCCAGACACGGAGGAGAGGGCCATGTGAAGTTGGGGCAGAGAGAGATTTAAATATGGTGGCCTTAAAGATTGGATTAGTGTGACCACAAGCCAAGGAATGCCAGCAGCCACCAAAGCCCAGGAGGCATGGAATAGGTGCTCCCCTAGAGCCTCTGGAGGGAGTGGAGCCCTGCCACACTTGGACTTGGGACCAGTGAAACTGATTTTGGATGTCAGGCCTCCAAACTTGTGAGAGAATAAATTTCTACTGTTTCAACCCAGCAAGTTGGTGGTAATTTGTTATTGCGGCCATAGGGAACATGCAGAGCGTTTGACTAAGAGTCAGATATCAGGAGCTGTAAGACACCCTGTGCCCCATCCTACCCTGAGAGGCTCCTCTTGGAAGGAGATGGGAGGTTTATTATCTGAACAAGTTGAACTTGAACCAGAGACGCTCCTGACTCAGGGATGCCAGACACAGTGTGGGGTGCACGTGAGGCTCCTGACTGGAAACCAGGTAAGGAAGGAGAGTCTGCACTCCAAACAGAGCCACCCAGGGCCTCTTCTCACCTGGCTCCTGGAATGTCAGTAGTCTGGGGCAGCAGATTAAAGGATCGCTCCCTGGAAAAACTGAACAGTTGGAGAGCGAAGACCTTCAGCTACTGACATGTGGGGGTCCCCATCCGAAGAGCTGACTTGCTGTCCTGTCATCCTGTGGTGAGGCCACCAGTCCCACCTGTGAAAACGGCATGTGCCATCAGCCATTTAGTGGCCCACTTTAAGATGAGACTCGAGAGCCAAGGAGCCTCGCACATTTGAGAACCCACCACGTATCTCAGACTCATTTGAGAAAAGTTTCCAACACGAAAGAGAGAACAAAACAAGCATCATAAGATGCAGCCCCTGTGGTTTCCGCCCAAGTGACAGGCTCGGACAGCTGGGCCAGTTGCCTTGCCCAAGGGATGGATCTGACTGGAGGAAACAACATGCAGCGAACAGTAGAAAGCTAAAACAAACGAAAAGGCAGGCAGACAGACAAAAAAACCTGAGATCAATATCCTGAGAGTGGTAATAAAAGATAATGAGCCATTGAGGCAGGCTGCGTTTCCCAATTACATGTCTGTCCCAGTCCAAACGCTCTTCTCCCAGTGGGGCTGCAGTGGGATCTATGCTCTTTCCTTAAGCCTGGGGGGAGGGGCTGTGACTGCCCAACCAGTAACCAGTGAGTACAGCAGAAATGATGCTATGTTACTTCTGGAGCTAGGTCATAAAAAGGATCCAGCTTCCGCCTAACTCTTGGCACATTTGCCCTTGGAACCCAACCCTATGTTGCAAGGAAGCCCAGGGCACACGGGAAGGCCTGGCAGACGAATCCTGTTCAGGCAGATAGCACTCTTCCAGCTAGGCCCTGAGCTGACCCCAGAACTAATGGTCACACAAGTGAGTGACGTCGCTTCAGATGATTCTAGCCACCCTCCACCCCCACCTTCCTTAGAGTCTTCTCGGCGAAGCTGAAGATATCATGCAACTGGCAAGCCATCACCACTAAGCCCCATCTGAATTCCTGACCCAAAGAAACTGTGACAGATAACAAATGACTATTACTGTATTAAGCCACTAGGTTTTAGGGTAATTAGTTAGGTAGTAATAGCTAATAGGTAGTAATAGTAATACGGCCAAGAATAGAAAACTAATAAAAATGGAATAATCACACAATACAAATGGATGCTCAGAAAGTAAAGCTATATCCGAACTGAAAATTCAATCGAGAGGATGAAGAGGGGGCTGAGGAAATGAAGTTCATGCTTCAGCAGCTTTGATCTGGTCTCATGCCCACCAGTGACTCACTGATTAGTTTAGGTCCAGGTCATCAATCCACCCCAAACTGTGGCTAAGCTCAGGGGGATAGAATCCCCAAATAAGAACTGGGGCCTTGCTGAAAGAAGGCAGAGTGGGCGCTAGAGAGAAAAGCAAGTGTTTAATCAGAAACCCTGAGGCATGTGCTCATTTCTTCAGTTGCTTTGGTCTCAACTCAACTCAAATGGGGGTCAGTCACTCAGAGAAAAAGCCTGTCTTTTGAGCGTCCCAGGCTGGGCCACCCTCCAGGTCTAGCATGTATACCCTCCCGCTGGCTTGGACTGGAACAGTTCTTCTCTGAGGAGACACTGCTTAGCCCCTGCTTTGCTTAATGAATTATAAATTGCTAATAAAAAAAATATGAGATTAGGGTTTGCCTCTTGGAATTTTATCTTTTATAGTTTTAGTTTATTTAAGAATCTGTAAACATTACACCAATAGGAAGTGTTCACTGGAGAAAAGCAGAAACTTCATTAAAAAAAAAAAAGATAAAATTGCCCATAATTTTGCCATCCAAAGATGACTACTGTTAACATTTGGTGTATGCTTTTCTAGACATTTTTCTTTTCTTTTTATTTTTTTTTAAATAAGCTATTTTTATTTATTTATTTATTTATTTATTTTTAAAATTGGGGAATTGGGGGATGGGAACAGCGCTGGGGAATTGGGGGGGAAGGGGAACAGACAAGTTGCTGTCCTTTTTTGTTCTTCAGTCTAGTTGTGGCGGACGGTGCTTCACTGGCCCAAGTTGGCACCATCATTGCGCTCTTCCCCGGCGAGGCAGCTCAGTCGCCAGCTTCTAGATGGCCGCTCACAGCGGCTTGAGGGCTGCTCACGCTGGCTGCTGGCTACACACGGTAGCCCATGGCAACCCCCTACGCTGTCGCCAGTGACTCATAGCAGCCCAGCTCCAGGTTGAGCTGTTGTTCAGCATCTTAGCTGTAGAGGGCAGTGTCACTGGCCCTCATATGTGGGATCTGAACCGGGGCCCTCTGGCGTCCCAAGCCAGCTCTTAACCAACGCACCACTCAGCCGGCCCTCCAGACATTTTTCTTTACAAATATATTTATGGGTATTTGTCAGTACAAAAATGAGATTGTTCCAGAAATACATTATCATGTGTACTCTGCATTTTTCACTCAATAGTAGGTTGTAAATTTATTTGTACACCAAAAATATCCTTCTATTAGGTTGAGCCATCTGAGATTATAAAAATGCAACCAGTTTGGGCCTACAAAAACAGCGATTGCATAGGTTCCACCCAATACAATTTTGTTTTAACAGCAAAATTTACTCAACCTATCACTTATTATTGGGCATTTATATAGTTTCCCTTTTCTCTGCAATGATAAAAAGTACTGCAGTGGGAAACTCTTTAGCCCACTGTTTGTGAACATAGTTTCTTAGGACCCGTTTCTATAAATGGCACACATTAGATAAAAGAAATGCACATTTTAAAAGCTTGTGTTGTATAATGAAGGTATAGTTTCTGAGAAGCTAGAAGCTGGTGGGTACAAGGTAAGTTTTGTTCCCACTCCCAGGAGGGTGGGTGTGTTGGGGCCTCTCCTTAAAGGTAGCTGAAAGGGGAGAGAGGTGAGATCTGGGGAACTGGAAAGTGAGAAGCAAATGGGCATTTACTGCTCTGAGCAGAGGGAGACTGAGGAGGTAATTATGCCTGTACTCGAAGAAGCTGAATGAACATATGCTGGTTTGAATGAACATATGCTGGTTGTAAAACCTACGAGGGCCCTTGGCGGCCTGTAGAATGGACAAAGAACAGCCTTTTGTTTATCACTCTGATACATATAAGAGTTAAGTTAGTGACCGGGAATATAATGGAGAATTTTTTTTTTCTTTTAACCTGGATCTTATACAGGAATTGTATTCACTTAAAGGTAAAACATAAAGTAGAAGTAACGAAACTATAGACTCGTTCTCTGCATATGTTAAAAAAAAAAAAAAGCTGTCATGAGCAGGCCTCTCAGATGGCCCCCAATGAGTCTCACCTCCTGGAATTCACACCCTTGTGTAATCTCCTTCCCTTGAGTATGGGCTGGATTTATTGACTTGCTTCTAATGAATAGAATTTGACAGAAGTAATGGGATGTCACTTTTGAGATAAGATGATGAAAAGACCTCAGCTTCCGTGTGGGGTGTTCTCTCGCTCCCTCTTGGATTGCTGGCTTCCGGTGGCAATCAGCTGCCTGTCACGTGGAGAGGCATTTGTGGGGGAGGTAAATAAGATCTTCCAAGAGATGGCCACAGCTCTGGCTGACACCTCCATTGCAGTCTATCAGAGGGCCAGAACGCAGAGTTAAGTCACTCCCAGATTCTTGATGCACAGAAGCTGAGAGATAATGACTGTTTGCAGTCACTAGGTTTTGGGGTAATCTGTGCAGCAATAGAGAACAAATACAATAGCTGTTTGTTGAGTAGTTATTAGGTAGCAGGCACAGTTCTCAGCACTTTATTCATTCATTTGATCTTCACAATGACCCTATGAGGAAGGGCCGTTATTATGTTCATTTTCAGCTTCGGAAACTGAAGCCCAGGAAGAGTTAATAAACTTGCCCAAAGCCACGGTCAGAAAATGGTGGGGCTGGAATTTGAATTGAGGCATTCTGGCAGCTGAGCCATGCGCACATAAATAAAGATAAAAAATAGCTGTTCATGTTTCATTGGGTTGAATTGGATAATTTGCCTGTGCCTCAAATGAGCAGCTTGGCAAAGGGTACCGAATCATCTTGAACTAATCAAGATTTACCTCCCCCACTTCCTGCAGGAGTTAGGAGAAAGCTGGGTTTCCCCTGAAATTCAGTTCTATAAAGTGGGTGAACAAATCGTACTTTGGATACAAAGGTGGGAGAGGCTAATGGTTGCTGGGTGGGGGCTAACACTGTTGTCTCTATGCAGCATAATCTGGCTTGTATTCTTATTTTTTGGAGGGAGACAGCGGGGAGTGGTGATAGATAGAGTTTCAGGTTGTATGGTCAGAAACTGGTTCACCAATGATTATATTCACATACTCATACCCACTCTTGAAGTGGTGCTAGTTTGGTACAGGGCCAAGATCCTCTTGGAAGCTGTCTGGCACAATGGCTAAGGTACTGGCCCTAGAGCCGGATACATCTTGGTATCTTCTAGCTGTGTGACTCTGGGCAAACCACTTTACCTATCCAAAGATCTGTTTCCTTACTTGAAATTAGAGATAGTAGTATCCCCACAAAGGTTGTGGTCCAACTTAAATGAGGTAATATACAAGTATGTAAGCATTTAGCAACCTGCCTGGCACATAGGAAGAGCTTAACAAATGATAGCCACGACTATTATTATATGTACTAAGGTCCTTCAGAGCATTACTAATTAGTTAAGAAATATTTATTACCACTCAAGTGGGCTTATAGGGGGTTTTAATACCCCTTGATATCACAGGTAACAGAAACTAGTTAGGGAGTTAGAAAGCGTACTCATTAAAAGGTATCCTGGGGGCCGGCCGAGTGGCGCGATGGTTAAGAACTCGCTTGGGATGCCAGAGGGCCCCGGTTCGGATCCCACATATGAGGGCCAGTGACACT
>NW_017731419.1:153119-166805 GCF_001890085.2 Hipposideros armiger
AAAAAAAAAAAAAAGGTATCCTGATATTTGGGAACACATGTTAAGTAACAAATATTAGGCATGTTAAGGACTTAGTCAGTTTTAAAATTAAGGATATTGAAATAAAGATAGAAGATCTTTTGAGTCACACAGTTTTAGAGATGAAAAGGACCACAGATTTTGTACTAAAGTAAACTAAGTCCAAGAGGAATTAAGTGCTTACTTCAGGTCACAGAGCAAGCCAGAGGCAGGCTGAGATTTGGGTTCAAGTTTCACTTTGTCACTAACTAGCTGTGTGTCTCTGAGAAGCCACTTACCTTCTCTGATCCTTACTTGCCTCATCTGCAATATTCTATTGTTTTAGACCCCAGCTTTCTGACGCCCAATCCACCTCTCAGAGCGGTGACTAAGAGTCTTACAATGCCATTTTACACCGAATAAGATTATTTAATAAACTGGTCCAGTTTATATGGTAATCCATGTGGGCATAAGAAGATTAACACCTCTAGAAGCAGAGTTAGGTTGACTGCTAACAGAGGCAGGAGTGTGGAAAATCATGATGGCTAAAGAATACTTTTGACCTAAATGACATTCTCAATGAAATAAGCGACTTTCAGAAGTTGATCTCTGAAATCATCTAGTTTCCAGTGTTATGAAATGCTCTGGCTGGGAGTGAAGTGGAATCGTTAAAAACGTTCTCACTTATATAGACAGATCAGTCTGTTTGCCAAGGCCAGGCCTCGCCGACAAGCTAATTAGAAGATTCCAGAAGTGTCATGGACCTAGAGAGGAAGTCACTATCCAACACTGAGTGCTTACTTTTTCACATAAAAGCTTGAGAGATTTTCCAGTCTTTGGGGGATGGGGGCAGGTATGATGCCACTTATGTAAGAAATAATCCTTCTCCGTGCTTTGGCCTGGCAGAGGCCTAACCCGGGTGCTTACCGCCACCCAGTGGTCTTTATGTGAATAGCCATTTTTAGGAAGGGCGGTCCTCCAGTTGCTCATTCCCTAGTCACTTATTTCACTGGCTGGCATCCCAGATCACTTGTTATTTGCTTGTGTATGTATGTATGTATTCAATGAATATGTTATTTTAGAATAGTTATAGACTACAGGGGTTACAAAAGTAGTACAGAGTCCTTGTACACTCACCGAATTTCCCCTTAACATCTTACATTACCATGGTACATTTGTCACCTCCAAGAAACCAATATTGATATAGTACTACTAACTAAAGTCCAGACTATATTCAGACTCCACTTTTTCACTAATGTCCTTTATCTGCTCCAAAATGCCTTCCAGAATACATTCCATTTAGTGTCTCCTTAGACTCCTCTGGTCTGTGATAGCTCACTCTTTTCTTGTTTTCCATGATCTTGAGTTTCAAGGAGTGTTGGTCAGGTAGTTTGTAGAGCGTCCTCACCTTGGGTTTGCCTGGTGTTTTTCTCATGATTAGACTGGGTTACAGGTTTTGAGGAAGACCACAGAGGCACAGTGCCCTTGTCATCACATCCCATCACATCGGGGTTAACATGCTGTCCACATAACTGATCACTGATGCGAACCTTGATCGCCTAGCCAAGCTAGTCCTTGCCAGCTTTCTCCACGGAAGCTACTATTTTTCCTTTCCATATTCTTCCTAAATTCAGCTCACACATAAGTGGGGCTGGGGGTGGGTGGGAGGAATGAACTCTACTTCCCAAAGGAGGCAGTATCCACATAAATGATTTGAAATTTTTCTGTTACGGAAAATTTGACTCTTCTCCCACATTTTATTTATTCACTTATTTGTAGCACTCTGAAATGAGTTGTTTCACCTTGGACAAGTTTTTCTTAACCTTTCTGTGCCCATTCCTGTGCATTTTCAAGAGGGTTGGGCAAGTCCATGGAAAATGTCTAGTTCACTCTGCCACACGAAGGTATGCAATGCTCAGTTCTTCCCTTTCACTCTCCAAATCAATGCACGGGGGCATCAATACTCTGACCTACTACGTGCGCTAATTTGTGTTCTGTTTCAATCTGTGTGCTTCAGTAGATCCGTCCAGCAATCTCACTTAGAAAACTACTTCCCACCCCCTGGGCACCATGAGGAAAGTGTCCAAAGGATTAAGATTGTGTAAATTCAGTGATTTTCGGATTCATGCTTTGGGAACTCTTTATTCAACTGAAGTTTCTTTGGACACTTGATAAAAAAAACCAAAACAGATAAAAGAGGCTATTTTATTAGCGTTCCTTTATTTTATAAGTTCATGCCTATAATTTTATAACACCTATTAGAGTGATACTCAGAACGAGGTGTTTTGATGACACATATCAGGAATCTGGGGTTAGAGATGGTGGCTGAAAACCTTAGCATTTAACTCTGCCTGTTTAGATTGCACAGAATCAATAAAATTCTGGTACACACAGAAAATATCTTAACCACTGCTCACAATCTTCATGATAAATGAAGGGCCATGCACACCTAAAAACCATGACACATGATCACATCTGACACACTACACTGGCACCTGTCGCTGCACAAGATGACATCTCCACACGATCTAGTCAGCATAAAAAATTCACAGGGGTGACTTTAAATATAAATACCAGTGCAGAACTACAGCCTTCCTAGTCAATGACACATTTAGGAGACATTAAATAGGCACAGAAATGACAACGGATTTTTACTGTGAACTGTACACAAACGAGTTACTTGGTAGCACAAGGTAGGGACTGGTTAATGTCTATCACTGGAGTATATGGACTGTTCTACTTCCATGCTTGGCTGTCAGATATCCCTTCCTGGTTTCCTAAGATTCAGGTGAAATGCCTCTCTAATCCTGCCTGGAGAGGGGCCTCCTCCTCCTCCTCAGCTGCTTCTTTGTCCCTCATCAGTGTCAGTAACTCCAATAAGCCAGGGGCTGGGCCGTCCTCTGGCAGCGCAAGCCTCCTGCACAGCGTTCTGTGGACTGTTCCAGCAAGGATTTGATCCAGGCGGGCCTGATTCACAACTTCTCTCTCAATTGCTCCTCTCTCCACCAGTGTCTGTAATAAACGCTCCAACCTTAGTACATAGGCAGACAGTTTTTCTTCATCCTTCTGGTAAGTGGTCAGATATTTGACCTGCAATTCCCTGGGATTATCAATAACCCCAAAGACCTGCTCAAGAGCCTGCTCAGGGACAGTAATCATAGGATTGCTCATCTTGAGGACACGAATAATATCATATGCTTGGCCTCTAAGGCTCTCTAGCAATCGCCTTCTTTTCTCGGCATCTGACACCTGCCATGACTTTATCGTTTGAGTAGTATGAAACAACCAGGAATCAAATGCTTCTTCTTCTGGTCCTGGAGGATCACTGCCTGAGACTAGTCTCAGCTTTTTGTATTTTAGGTACTGCAGGGCAGGCTGAAGAGCCTCATCTAATGCCTGTGCCAACATGGGGGTCCATATTTCCGGGATCATGTCCTGGTCTAGGTCAACAGGGTTGTTTCCATACCCAAGAGCTGGTCAACTCATCTAATGCCACGCCCTCTCACTCTAAGAATTCATTTAATCTGCTTAAAAATTCATGATCTGGGTCAGGAGGCTTAAAGATCACTCTCCAGACACCCCCTTTTCCAGGTATCTCCTTAGGGACCAGAGCATAATTTGGCTCCGCAGTAAGTCCTATTAAGGCTACGTTCCTGTTCTCGTCCCTCCGGAACATCCTCCCGAGCAATGTGGACTCGCCCAAGGGAGCTAACCCAGCCCGCAGAGCCTCCTCCATTTCCGTCACATTACAGGTCTGGGGGATGCCGGCAATCAACAGTGCTTTCCGAGGGTTCATGTCCATCCCCCTGCACCAGTCTCTTAGGAGCCTCAGCGTCATGGTGCCCAAGACAATAGATTTAAGCTCTAGTTTGTTGGGGGCACTGATGCCGCCGCAATTCACAGTATTCCTCCGAAGTACCCCAGATAAGTCCTGTCAATGTCCCGAGTTCCGGCGGACTGTGAGGACAAAGCAGTCGGGTCAGTCGAAGGTGTCAAAGGCCCAGGGCGCGGGAAGCCCCGTGCACCCCCACTGGCGGGCGACACCACGCCGGCCCTACTGCGGCAAGCAGCCGTCTTACCCCCTCCTCGGCCTCGGGCGCCCCGCCATTATCTAGTGCTCCGTGCCTGCGTCCATCACCGGTGGTCGAGGCGCCAGGGCCAGCTCCTGACGCTTCTCGGGAGGCCAGGCCTGAGGAGCTGGAGGGCGGCCTCTGCTCCACTCGGGTGGACACTTGAGAGGGCTACGGGGGCTGCGCTGAGCTCTACGTGAGGAGGAGCGACGGGGCGACTAGAGTCGCGAGCGAGGCACGCGGTGCAAGGCCCAGACGGCCGCCTACTTGACGGGACGCACCGCCCCGGGCCCAGCAGGAGCTGTTTGGGGCGTGCTCAGGTAGGCGGTGCCGCGGCCGGAGGCACCCTGACGTCACCAGGGGAGCCGGACCTTTCGGGGCGGCGCGTGCGCGCTTCCGGGCGGAGCCGGAAGTCCCGACTGTGGCAGCATCCGGGACGGCGAGCGGGCGGGCCAACCCGGATAGGAAGGTGAGATCCGGGGCCTGCCCAGCTCTGCAGGCTCGGCCGTTGGCCGCTGCCCGGCATTGGGCTCCCGGCGCTGCAAGGCGGAGAGGCCCGGGCCTGTCGCCACCTGTGCAGTCCTGGTCGCGGCCGGCGGGCGCTGCAGCGCGACAGGGGGCGGGGCCGACTGGGGTGCCTCCCGCCCCGGCCGGGTGACACAGGCTGGGGGCTCGGGTAGCAGCGACGGGGGCCGGGCCGCCGCGTGACGGGCCGCTGTCACGCTGTGCTTAATCACAATTAGCTTGTGCTACAGGCTGGTTGCGTTCACCTTCCTCCTAGCCGGTGACCCCGGGGATTTCTTTTATGGTGGCTTTCTCTGAAATGCCAAAGCCACCCGATTATTCAGAACTGAGTGACTCTTTAACGCTTGCCGTGGGAACAGGAAGATTCTCGGGACCATTGTAAGTGTTTAAGAGTTACTGTCTTGACTTGAGAACCCCGACATTGGTTTGACTTGTAGAACAAAGTTTTCACGTCTGAAGCAATAGTATTAACTCGGAAAGATTTTGAATTGTAAACGTGAAATGTTCCGTAGGACTAGTTTAATTCCAGTTTCTTAATGGAAGGTGTACTGGGCCTATTTAAGCCAGATATAGTGATTTATTTATTCTGTAGGATTCACGTAAAAGCAGACAATATATACCGAAACTTTTTGTACTTCCTCAAACTGTTAAATAAAACAACAACCCCTAAATCATTTACATTTCTTAATAAATGTAATTTTAATTTATTTTAAACCTTAAATGTGGTAGTGGAGTACTTTAGAACTCATTGGAAATAAAGCAAGTACACTGGGAATAGATGCCGTGACAGCATTACTAGACACTGTGTTTTTTTCTCTTTTTTTCAAAATTGAAGGCACAGAGCATGGAGAATGATGAACTTCCGTCAGCGGATGGGATGGATTGGAGTGGGATTGTATCTGTTAACAAGCGCAGCAGCATTTTACTATGTTTTTGAAATAAATGAAACTTACAACAGGCTGGCCTTGGAACACATTGAACAGCATCCAGAGGAGCCCCTTGAAGGAACCACATGGACACACTCCTTGAAAACTCGGTTACTCTCCCTGCCATTCTGGTTTTGGACAGTTATTTTTCTAATTCCTTACTTACAGATGTTTTTGTTTCTTTATTCTTGTACAAGAGCCGACCCCAAAACGGTGGGCTACTGTATTATCCCCATATGCTTGGCAGTTATTTGCAATCGCCACCAGGCATTTGTCAAGGCTTCTAATCAGATCAGCAGACTACAACTGATTGACACATAAAGTCAGTCACCGTTTTTTCCTTATGATTACAAAACTGCCAGTACTGTATGGAACCTGATCACAAGACTGCAGTTTCTTCACAGATCTCAGGAAGTTGTGGTGGGACAGAGGCTTTTTAAAAAATGTGACTAGGGGGATGTCTTTATCTGAATAACAATGAATTTTAGGTAAAGCCTGAGATACAGGACTACAAAATCATGTTGATGACTTCAGATTTTGGAAGTAAAATCGTGTCTGTTATTTGCATTCTTTAGAAACTTGAATAAGTACCTGAACTCATATTTTTATTCTACTGTGCAACATAGTGATGGTTCAGAAATTTTTCCTTTGGGGAAAAAAATGAATATGAACATTTCCATTGTGTTTAATGTAAAAAGGTCCAAACATGATCATAAAATTTAAATTTTATACAATTACTTGGCTTGCTTTAAAATTATTTAACCTAAAACACCAGTTCATCCTGTTGTAAGCCTACTATTTATGCTTGCTTGTTATTAGCTTGTGAGAAATTGGTGAAAAATTATTGAGGTGATGGCTGTCTCGATAGGCAGAATTTGTTCCTCCTTTTTGTAATGCTACTGGCATTATTACTTAACTAGCATTACTAATGCTACTGGTTTAAAAAAAACTTGGAAAGAGGAGGAATGTTTGAACGTTGAGAAATCTGACACACACAGAAGATGGAAACGTGTTCAATGAAAATATTTGGCGCAGTCCTTGTCAGATGTGTGATAATGCTCCAAAAGATGCTATCAAGTCCATGTCCTTCTGATTTCCTTTTCTAGCGTAAGGGTTGGTCTTCAGGCGATAGGTTAGTTGCATGAAGATGTGATCCTTGTACTTCCTCTTTGCATCTGTACTTACTGCCTCATATCTGCTACCAGTACAAATAACTAAAAAATGGAAATACTAGATCTTAGGATTTTTTTTTTAATTGGGGAAACAGTGTTTTTCCAGGACCCATCTTTTCCAAGTCAAGTAGTTGTTTCAATCTAGTTGTGGAGGACGCAGCTCAGCAGTCCAGGTGGGGATCGAACTGGCAACCTTGGTGTTATGAGCACTGCACTCTAACCAACTGAGCTAACAGGCCGCCCCTAGGATTTTTTTTTCTGGGTGAGATCAAGATATATTTTTAGGGCCGGCCAAGTGGCTCAGGTGGTTAAGAGTTGGCTCTGAGCAACAGGGCCACCAGTTCGATTCCCACATAGGCCAGTGATGCTGCGCCCAAGCTGAGCTGTAACTGAGCTGCCAACAGGTGGCAGGATGGCTCAGCTGTTGTAAGAACAAGATTGCCTGTTCGATGGTGGGCTATGCCCACCCATAGCTAAGACTGAACTCTGCACCTTGAGCTGAGCTGCAGCCCGGATGGCTCAGTGGATAGAGCGTGCGCTCTTAACAAGGCTGCTGGGTTCGACTCCTGCATGGGATGGTGGCTATGTCCACCTGCAACTAAGACTGAACTCTGCACCTTGAGCTGAGCTGCCGCCTGGATGGCACAGTGGATAGTGCGTGCTCTCTTAACAATCCGCAACTAAGATTGAACACAGCACCTTGAGCTTAGAGGCTACAAGCTGCTGACGGGCAGCCAGATGGCGACTGACGCCCTCCACGACTAAGACTGAAGAACAACAACTTGGCTGGTCCCCTTACCCAATTCCCCAACACTGTTCCCCTCCCCCAATTCCCCAATTAAAAAAAAAAAATCTTAAAAAAAAGATATATTTTTATACAGTTATGTCATTAATACCAGGGGAATGTTTTATACTGATAGATTTTAATAATAATCATAACATTTTTTGGGTGCTTACTCTGTTGGGCCCTGTCCTAACAGCTTTATGTGAATTAACTCAATCAAAAACCCTATGAGATAACAATTATTTAGATTTTACAGCTAAGGACACTGAGGTGGAGAAGTTAAGTAGCTTGCCAAAGGTCACACAGCTGGTAGGTGGCACAGCCAGAGTTATAACCAGGCATCTGATGCCTGATGCCTTTGGTCCTGACCATGGAGCTGTAGTGCTTCTCACAAATGACAGGGAGTTTCAGCACTGGGTACTGTCTATCTAGCCATGCCAAAGAATGTAAGTGGCATTACTGATTTGTGTGAGCTACTGAAAATCTAAGTCCTCTAGCAACCTCAGCCTTTTAAGTCTGATTTGATGAGAATGGAAGGCTGCACATTCCACAGCTTTAACTTGAAAGATAAAGCAGGTACCTTATTACTCAAAAGCAGCAAGATCAGACCTCTAATTAGTCTAATTGCTTTCTTTTAGTACCTCCAAAGGTCTAGTTCCTGAAATGATACATATTTACTACAGTACACGAAATCTTCAAGTAAGCGGCAGTTTGAAATACCTGTGGTTTCTTCGAGGTCAGATAACCAAATAACTTGAATCTTCTGAGTACTTACTAATTACAAACTGTCCCCGAGTTAACCATAGTTTGACAGGAGTTTGTGGCTTTACGATGGTGTAAAAGCTATGTGCATTGAGTAGAAACCATGCTTAGAATTTTGAAGTTTGATCTTTTTCTGGGCTAGTGATACCCAGTACGATACTCGTGATGTTGGGCAGGGGCAGTGAGATGATTTTGCTCAAATGTAGGTTGATACGAGTGTGCTGAGTACTTTTAACGTAGGCTAGGCTAAGCTCTGAGGTTTGGCAGGTGAGGCGTATTAAAGGCATTTTCGACTTAGGATACTTTCAACTTAATGATGGGTTTGAGATGTAACCCCATCATACATCCAGGAGCGTTGTAGTATGCATGCTGCAGACACTCTTTTCTGATTTACAGCCTTCACAACAGGTGTATTCTGGTGCCAGCGCCATTTCACAGAAGAGGAAAGCGAGGAAACCTGAAACAGGAATAACTTGCCCATGGTCACACAGCAAGTAAGTGGAGGAGCCAGGATTGGAGCCCAGGAGGCCTGGCTTGTGATCTCCAGCTCTGCCATCCCACTGTACTGCTTCTCGGAAAATGAGGGTAATTGGAGGAAAATCACTCAGTCGTGTCTTGTTTTATCTGATTAGTCTTGAGGCCATGATAGTTTGGAAATGATTTAAGAAAATTATTTCAATTCTTTTTTTTATAAATGTAATTTGAAGTTGGGAATTTGTCACTTGTCTTGTAAAATAGTAATTCCTTTTTACTGAAATAGACTTTATCTCTTATACTTCAAATTTTAGTATTTTGAGATGTGGTAAGTACATGCTCAGTCCATCTCTATCTTTCAAGATCATATTGCCTTGGTAGTAGAATTGTTAAAATAATTACAGTAGGAGTAACGCAGTATTTCCAAATGTAACTATTAACTTTCAGATTACAGAGTTAATCTATCCAAGTTGGATTATTATTATTTTGTCTATGGCTATTTAATAGTTCAAAGCATTCTTTTTGTAAAGAGGGAAAGGTGAACTTTATCTCCTCGCTCTTATAGACTGAGGAGGAGGTTGAAATTGATGTGTATTATAGCAGATCATTTATTTTATATTCACATCACAATACACAAAGCAGTGACTACAGGGGCTAGGTAGTAAGATAATGCAAATACAGGAAATGCTTCAGGGACTTTAGGTAACTGGACAAGCATCCTAGGATCCATAACTAGTCAATGAAAATTTGCTTCCAGCTATAAGAAAAACAGTTACATCCCACAGTGGTTTAATGAGTCATTTGTTTGCAACTACACCTGAAATGAAATAATATCTGTTTGATGTTTTTCACAGAACTATGCCAGATACTTTCATCTTCAAAAAGTGCCAGGATAGAGAATAGATAAATGAATTGCAGAAACAAACATCTAATTCATGGAGCGTTAGTTACCACATAAATTTTCTGGTTTTAAAGACATTACCAGTTTTTGGGGGTTTTTTTATTTAAAGATTTTTATTGGGGAATTGGGGGAAGGGGAACAGACAAGTTGCTGTCATTTTGTTCTTCAGTCTAGTTGTGGAGGACGTTGCTTCACTGGCCCAAGTTGGCACCATCATTGCACTCTTCCCAGGCGAGGCAGATCAGTCACCGGCTTCTGGACCGCAGCTCACTGCGGCTGCTGGCCGCTCACGCTGGCTGCTGGCTACACACAGTAGCCCATGGCAACCCACTGCCACAGGGGCTGCAGTCTATGCCGTCGCCGGCGACTCATGGCAACCCAGCTCCAGGTTGAGCTGTTGTTCAGCATCTTAGCTGTAGAGGGCAGTGTCACTGGCCCTCATATGTGGGATCCGAACTGGGGCCCTCTGGCATCCCAAGCCAGTTCTTAACCATCACGCCACTCGGCCGGCCCAAGACGTTACCAGTTTTAAAGTAAAAATGTGATTCCCTAAGTTTAGAATTGATTCTATTTCAAAGGTTACATAATTTCAAAGCTTTATAGTTAACAGAAAGCTTTTCTTTGGGGAAGTGGAATCATTAAATAAAGTGCCCCCAAGAGCATTTTATCTGCACCCATAAAATAGTCAAATTGGTATGTTTGTTCATCAAGGGTATTATTAAAGCCCTTATTAAGATTATCTAACATTGGTTTCCTTCTTGATGGGCTTAACATGCTCAGTCTCCAAAACACTGGCAGAAAAGCTTACCACAATACTCATGTGACTCATATTTGTATCAAATATGTGTCATCACTATAAATTTAACATATTTGTAAAGTCCCATGTAATTCTGGACCATGATTGGGAATCCGCATGCATTAGTATTTTTTTTTGGTCTAAGGCAACAAGTGGGTCTTTAACTGTGGCTGTATATTAGAATCACCCAAGGAAATAAACAGCAAAACTCCTCACATGAGCAATGCCAGTGTCCTTTCCAGCCCACTATATCAATCTCGGGGGGTGTAGCGCAGGCAGTGCTGTTTTTAGAGATCTTCAAATGATTCTAGCAGGGTTGAGAATCCTGGCCATGGGGCTTTATGCACCATGAAGACGGAACTGTTAGGAGAGCTCTTTGTCTTTGGAACAGCTTCAACAAATATTTTATGGTAAGCTCAACCCAGCTGGCCAAGTGCCAATCTTTAAAGACGTGTCTATGCTTTTTTTATTTTTTCAAGGTTTAAATAGCGTTTACTGTTACAAGGTGAGGGGCCCTACTGGGCAGGGCCTTATAAACTGATACAAGTGGTCCCAGCGTGTCACCATGGAGAAATCGAGAGGTCATGAGTACAGGAGTCACTGTAACTGACAGCCATGCTCCAGGGGAGGCCAGCCAGGAATGCACAGACGTGGTCAGGTCACCCGCAGGGAGGGACAGCACAGTTTCACTCCTGCTTCGTGAAGCTCTCCAGCCCCACAGCAGGAGGAAGCAGGAGGTGCGCCAAGTGGTGACATCCATGGTCCTGAGCTGCTCCCGCAGTAGCTTGGAATGGATCTGGGCACACAGTCCCAGGAGCCCCAGGCTGGGCCTGTCAGGCCCCTTAGCAGTGGACCACACGGAGCAGACTGCAGACAGCTGCCAGCTGAGAACCGACATTTGGGTTAAGGTATCCGTTTTCTGATTCCCGGTCCTCCAGTTTATCCTGAATACAATTTTATCAGTTTTTTTGCTTCACACTCTACCAAATCAGCTCTCTTGTCAAGAGGTTGCTGGTCACTTACAAATAATCCACTGGTCAAGTCTCAGTCCCCAAATTACTTACTAGCAGTTTTTGACACTCCAGCTGTCCTTGAGATACTTTCTTCAGTTGACTTCTGGGTCAGTACTGCCCAATAGGACTTCAGTGAATATGAAGTGTTATACATGTGTGCTGTCCAAAGAGTAGTGACTAGCCACATGAAATGAGCCTTGAGGTGTGGCTAAGGGGAGTAAGGAACGGAGTGTAACATTTCAATTATACTTTAAATAGCCACAGGTGGCTAGCAGCCACCTTGTATTAGCTACTTTCCTGGTTTTCCCCTTCCTCATCAGCTTCTCCTGGCTCCTCAGCTGGTTCCTCCTTGGGGCTCTTTTCCAGTTAATGTCGGCACGCTTCAGTTCTCTTTTTTCTACTTGCTCTCGGTCATCTCATCCAAGCTCATGGCTTTAAATGCTCAAATTTATATCACTACCTTGCATCTCTCTCCTGAGCTCCAGATTCAAATATCCAACTGCCTACTTACTAAGATGTCCAAAACCAAGCTGCTGATCTCTCCACCCGCCAAAATCTCCTCAAGTGCCCTACAAGACTACTACCAAACAACTGGCGACGGGTCCTTTTAAAACGCTACTCCTCTCGAAAATCCTTCCAGTTTCCCTTCTCAGAGTCAAAGCCGAGGTTCATACATAAGTGGCCATACAGGCTCATAAATAAGTGGCCCTTGGCCTTTGCTTCATTTCCTACTACTCCCTAGGCTCTGACTCCACGCCAGCCACACTGGTTTTCTTGTTGAATCTAGAACACACCAGAAAAACCTGTCTCAAGGCCTCTGCACTCAGTGCACCTCTGCCTGGATGCTTGGCCCTGGCCTGCTCCGTCGCCTTCAGGCCCGCGCTCAGTTGTCAGCTTAGTGAAGCTGCCTCTACCGAACTACTGAAAATTCAGCAACCTTCTGTTTTTCTCTACAGCACTTACCATGGGACTTGCCACTTGACATGCTGTATACTGTCAGAATCTATACTCCCTCCACGAGGGCAGGGGTTTTGTCTGTTCATAGCTGAATGCCCCCTGCTTAGAACAGTGCCTGGAACTTGGTCGGTGCTCAGTAATTATTTACTGCATGAATAATTCTCAGTGTCACCAAACACTTCTTTCACTAGCCTGCAGAACACTCTAGTTCACTCTCCAGACAGAATAAAGGTTAAAGGTAACATTTACTCCCAAGTGTGTCGCATAATCTGTCACATGTGCCAGGTAAATTTGATTATTAAGTTCTTTCAGGTTTCAGCACGTAGTGATACATTCTTTTCAAGGCCAAGATTTCAAATGAGCCTCTATTTCTGCTAACAGTTCTTGTGATGTTGGTTGTCTTGGGATTTTCCTTATTGATGCAGAGAAAAACATGCCATATTCACAAACAAGTGGTATATTTTAAGTGCTGGTGAGAGTCTCGATAAATTCTCAAGTTACAATCATGAAGATAATGGCTTTCTAAACCACCTCACATACACCAAGTGTCACGACAACCTCTTAAAGCTACAGCACACAATTTCAGTACTCTGATGGTTCAAGGCAACACCTCAGCCCCACAAAGCACTCATTTAAACTAGTAAGTGTTTCTATAAGGTACTTCTATCCCCAGCATAATTTTTGGCACCAGGGTAAATTTCCATTGAAAACTAATGTGAGCTGCTACTTTTTAAAAGATTTAAATAGAAGCTTACTGTCTAGCATTCACCGTTTCCTGGGTCATGTCTTTAAATAGAGCAATTCTGATCCCAAAGGTCACCTGAGAACTGGAATAGAAACAGCAACACTGAAATTCGTTTTATACTCTGAGAATAATTCACTGGTTAGAGGGCAATTTTTTCAAGGTTATGGCCAGGAACATCAGTTTTAGAAACACCTCTTACCTTTTTTTATGGTACTCGACCTCATATTTAGCCCAGCTTTTCTAACCTCTTTAGAAGTAGCATCTATTCCCTATTCTGACAAAGTAGTAGTCAAATGGGAAATGTGGATTATTTTTTGTTTTTTTAAGTGTGGATTGGATCATTTTTGTCTTGAATTACTTACATGACAATGTTTTAAACTGTTAATATGGCTTATCTGCCCTCATTAAATTTAAAGCATGACTTTTTTTTTTTTTAAGAGTTTTTTGGGGAATTGGGGGAGGGAACAGCATTGGGGAATCCGGGAAGGGGAACAGACAAGTTGCTGTCCTTTTGTTCTTCAGTCTAGTTGTGGAGGACGTCACTTCACTGGCCCATGTTGGTAT
>NW_017731419.1:172285-178156 GCF_001890085.2 Hipposideros armiger
GCTGAGCCATCCTGCCACCTGTTGGCAGCTCAGCAGCAGCTCAGCTCGGGCTGAGACTCCCACTCTTGAGCAAGCTCTTAATCAACTGAGCCACTCTGCCAGCCTTCGGCTTACATTTTTAACTTGCAATGGGTTTACTGGGATGTAAACTTCATCATAAGTCAAGGAGCATCTGCATAAAACTTTTTCTAGTTGTATTATTTTGATTACATACAAGTACTTACTGGAAGGCTGATATTCCAAGTAAAACAGTACTTTAAAAATTAGAAAAGGTATGTAAATTCAGTTTCCTTAATAGTATGTACTTTGTAAGGTATAGATTTCAGAATGTGTAACTGGGAAAGTACTACAGTAATCTTTGAAAGGCTATGTATATAACCCAGCTCTGCCAATGGTTAGCTCTGTAACTCAGGGTAAACACATATTCTAAGATTCAATTTCTATCTGAAATACATTATATAACATGTAAGGTTACTTCAACTCTAAAAATCTATGATTATTTGTATTTCATTAGGTGCATGCTACTTGATTTCTGTGCATTTTAGCTATCTAAATGAATCAGGGAACGTGCACAGTAAACAAAAAATGTCTTAGTCCCACTGACAAGCAGAAAAGGAACACACACACAAATTTTATGTATCTATACATTTATATATAGATATATATCTATATATAGAGATACAGATATATAGATATATCTCCAAAAAATGTGTACACATTTTAAGAAAGGAAAACTGTATTAAAATTGTAATACTCAATATATACTGATAACAAAAGATGAATACAAGTCACGTTTGACTTCTGCAATNTTTTGTTCTTCAGTCTAGTTGTGGAGGACGTCACTTCACTGGCCCATGTTGGTATTATCATTGCGCTCTTCCCGGGTGAGGCAGTCGCTCGCCAGCCATTAGATGGCCGCTCACGGCAGCTCACGAAAGCGCATGCCAGCTGCCAGCCAGCTCCACTGCAGCCTACGCCGTTGCCGGCGACTCATGGCAGCCCAGCTCCAGGTCAAGCTGTTGTTCACCATCTTAGCTGTAGAGGGCGCAGCATCACTGGCCCATGTGGGATCTGAACCTGCGGCCTTGCTGCTCAGAACTCATGCTCCCAAGCCAACTCTTAACCAACGAGCCACTCGGCTGGCCCTAAAGCATGACTTTTTAGAAGTTAAAATTGTTGGAGAGTTTCACAATAAATTTCTGTATTAGCGTATAAAACTGTTACATGATTTTTCATTTACTCATTTTAAAAATAATTTTTTATTTTTCAATTAGAGTTGACATATAATATTACTTTAGGTGTATAACATAGTGATTAGTTATTTATATAACTTACAAAGTGATCACCCTGATAAATCTAGTACCCATCAGACACCATACATAGTTATTTCAATATTATTGCCTATATTCCCTTTGCTATACTTTACATTCCCATGACTATTTTGTAACTACCAGTTTGTACCTCTTAATCCCTTTCCCTTTTTCATCCATTCCCCCAACCTCCTTCCCATCTGGCAACCATCAAAATGTTCTCTGTTATCTGTGAATTTGTTTCTGTTTTGTTTGTTCATGTATTTTTTAAATTCCACATATAAGTGAGTTCATATAGTATTTGTCTTTTTCTGTTTGACTTATTTCACTTAGCATAATACCATCTAGGTCCATCCATGTTGTTGCAGACAGCAAAATTTCATTCTTTTTTATGGCAGAGTACATACAATTTATAAAAATGCAAAAAGAGTATACAATGAAAAATCCCCCTTTCACTCCCGACCCCCACTCCGTCTCCCTAAAAACAGTCTATCCTTTCAGAGCTATTATATGCATATCTAGCCAATAGTCTCCAATAGTAGCATTCTACACTCCATTCTTTACTATATACTTAGTTATCCAAGAAATAATTATCACAAAATGATTGTAGTGTAATTAACTGCCCCAAAACATGTTCTATATTTTGTTAGTTTTAACATTATATCTGAGATTGATCCTTAAAAACACATAGCGCTATACCTCGGTCACTTAAATGGCCACACAAAATGTTCTAATGTTCTATTTTTATTTAACTAGGGTCTTCTTCTGATGGGCATTTAGGTTGTTTAGTTTTTTGTTACTAAGAGTGCTACTGCAATGAATAGCTTTGTAAACAGATCTGTGCACATGTGTGCTATTTACCTGTAGGCTAAATTTCTAAAAGTGAAATAGCTGGGTAAAGAGCATGTATTTAACATTTTTGGGTTTTTTTTTTTCATGTGGGAGTCGAACCAGCAACCTTGCTGTTAAGAGCGCATGCTCTATCCACTGAGCCATCTGGGCAGCGGCTCAACTCAAGGTGCCAAGTTCAGTCCTAGCAGCGGGTGGGCATAGCCCACCATCGAACAGGCAATCTTGTCATTAAGAGCATGTGCTCTCACCAGCTGAGCCATTCTGCCACCTGTTGGCAGCTCAGCAGCAGCTCAGCTCGGACAAAGCTCACTGGCCCATGTGGGAATCGAACCAGCGACCCTGCTGCTCAGAGCTCGTGCTCTTAAGCAAACTCTTAACCAACTGAGCCACTTGGCTGGCCCTACATTTAACGTTTTGACAGAACTGTCACCTTACCTTTCAAAGAGCTTATACCAATTTATCCTCTCACCATCAATATATTATAGACCTCACATCCTTTCCTGCTCAATATTGCATCAAGACTTTTGATCTTTCAGTTTGAAAAGTAAAAAATAGTTATTGCATTATGGTTTTAATTTTCATTTCTTTGAAGTGGCACATTTTTTCATTTAAATGCCATGTGTATTTCTTGTGATCTTGCTGTTCCTTTCCTTTGCTCATTTCAATTGTCTTTCTGACTGGTACACATGAGATCCATAAAACGAATTAGTTCTTAGTCATTTGTGCTGACAATACTAAATACTTTTTCCTTCTGTCATTTAATCTTATTTACAGAATGTTCAGAAACTTTCATTACTATGAAATCACATTTAGTAATCTTTTCTATTATGGTTTCTGGATTTTTAAAAATCTTGCTTAGAAAACCTTACTTACTCTGAAATTATAAAAACTATTATTCAATTTTCTTTTAGTACTTTCATGGTTTTGTTTTTTCACATTAAGATTTTTTAATGTACCTGATATTATGTTCTAAGTGGTGAGAAAAGGACCTAACTTCATCACAAAAACTAACCAATTTGTTTCTCAGTTAAAACCGAGTGTTATTTTACAGATATTCTTCCATTTCTATAAAAATTTTATACTCTACTCTTAACTATACACTTAGATTCCAAGAAATAATCATCACAAAATGATTCTAGTGTAATTAACTGCTCTAAAACATGTTAATTTTATTGCAACTATCACCAGCTGCATTATGGTAATACAGTTGGAACTTTGTGATGTTCAACTACCAACCACAATCAGTTGAAACAGGAATTTCTTATCAACACTTTATCCACATCTTGTCCACATAGTCGCTGCCAATTGAGTTAAAAAGCCTAGGTTTTGGGTTGCCTGAGTGGCTCATTGGTTAAGAGTTGGCTTGGGAGCGCGAGTTCTGAGCAGCAGGGCCGCTGGTTCAGATCCCACATGGGGTCCAGTGATGCTGCGCCCTCTACAGCTAAGATGATGTACCACAGCTCGACCTGGAGCTGGGCTGCCATGAGTTGCCAACGATGGCATAGGATGCAGTGGGGCTTCAGTGGGCTGCCATAAGCTACCGTGAGTGGCTGGCAGCCAGCGTGAGCTGCCGTCCAATGGCTGGCGACCGATCTGCCTCATCCGGGAAGAGTGCAATGATCACAATACCAACATGGGCCATGAAGCGACATCCTCCACAACTAGACTTATCACGTCCTGTGTGACAAGGGCTGGGGGGCTTGAGGAGGGGTGGTGAAGGGTTAAGAAATCACAAGAGTCAAAAGTAGAGTTTCTGTGGGCCAGGGGACTTGTCTCTTCAGACCAAGAGAGCCCTACTACTGGCAGGTGTAAAGCTTTTATTTAAAAACAGTCACAAAGAGGTCATTTTGAATATCTATACCCAGTTAATTGATTCAAATTAGACTGGCAGCTGCTTCACCTAAACTCATTGTGATTAAGCACGGGTTGTGCTTTCACACATGCTATGAATGATCCCCTGGATGGCATCAGCATTCCAGACCAGCTGATAAGGAAGTTTTACCGAGATCATTCCCTCAGGTCTTAGCATTCCAAGACACTTCCTTATGACTTCAAAGGATCAGTGCACATGACCTTTGGAGTTGGCAGCTGTAAGGTGACATAGACTGAAGAACAAAAGGACAGCAGCTTGTCTATTCCCCTTCTCTGATTCCCCAATGCTGTTCCCTCCCTGAATTCCCCAATAAAAAAACCTTAAAAAAAAAAAGTCTAGGTTTTCAGGATGTGTTATGTATGAATCTTATTGCCAAAAAAGAAATGATATTCTATACTTGTGCGGACTGAACAATTCCACTGAGAAATAGGCGTATCTTTAATAAGGTAAACAGGAACTGGATAAAAGTACTACTTAATAAACTGAAGGCCACAGACATCTCCAACTGATTCTCTCATTTGGAAGAAACGTAAGCTTTATTTCCTTTAAAAGTACAGGTCTTCTCAATAAGGGTTTTTGAAAAATCTGAGCAACTGAATAAATAATTCCAACATAGTACGTTTCATATTATGACGGGGGCGGGGGGTACAGAGCAATAGGTGCCACAGAGACACACAGCATGAGGACCTAACGTTGTCTAGGAAGCCAGGAAAGGTCTACTGGAGGGGCGTTTACCTAAATGACGAGAAGAGCTAGACAGGCCAAGAAGGTCATTTGACCTAGGATTTGAAAGACAAACTGGTTGCAGAAGCATCAATTCTTTGAGTGTGAACATTTCTAAACTGGGGGCGGGGGTGCCTGAGTTCCTCCCATACTCTTTTCCCTGTTTATTTTCTCAAATTTTTCTTTCCAGGTGATTTAAAAAAAAAAATGTTCAAACTTCCTAACTAACATTATAGCCAAGCAATCTATTATAACTTATAAGAGAGCAAAAATTCTTCTTGTCATTGGCCACAGAACTCTATTAAGTATTTCTCAGTGTGCCACAAAAGCACTTATTGGAGATATTTCAGTGAGTAACTGTGTTCTGCTTGCCTGAGGCTAATATTTTTACCCTTACAAGGCAGCAGACTAGAAAACCGGGCAAGGCATTTCATCGATGCCGTTCCTTCAAACATGTGGCTTACTTATGAAAACTGTGTTAGAATTAAAATCCGTATTAAAGTGAAGGAAACGATCAAACCTATAACCCAGAGCACAAAACACTGGACCAAAAGCATAAATATCTTGAAGCTTCTTCTTTATATTTACTAAACAAAGAAGGAAACAAAATGTTCACGAGCAAAGTTCAGCTATTAATTTAAAAATATGGACTACTTTATAGTTTTTTTAAAGGATTATGTAAAAATAAAAGATTATAAATCAGTAACTGAGTTCAAGTCCCAATATTAGAGATAATCACAAACTACACAATTTCTGACCATTTAGACAGTCCCCAAATTATGGTGGCTCCACTTACTGATTTTTTTACTTTATGATGGTGTGAAAGCATAGTGTGAATTTTGATCTTTTCGTGGGCTAGCAATAGTTACTGTCTCATGATGCGGGCAGCGGCAGTGAGATGATTTTGCCCAACTGTAGGCTAATGTAAGTGTTCTGAGCATGTTTAAGGTAGGGTAGGCTACGCTATGCTGTTTGGTAGGTTAAGTGTATTAAATGCATTTTCAGCTTACATTTTTTTTTTTTTTTTTAGCTGAGCCATCCTGCCACCTGTTGGCAGCTCAGCAGCAGCTCAGCTCGGGCTGAGACTCCCACTCTTGAGCAAGCTCTTAATCA
>NW_017731419.1:179611-182631 GCF_001890085.2 Hipposideros armiger
GGACTCACGGCAGCCCAGCTCCAGGTCGAGCTGTTGTTCAGCATCTTAGCTGTAGAGGGCAGTGTCACTGGCCCTCATATGTAGGATCCGAACCGAGGCCCTCTGGCGTCCCAAGCCACCTCTTAACCAACGCGCCACTCGGCCGGCCCTAATACCCAATTTTCACCACTTGCTCACATCAGTTCTTTGAAATGTTATTCCCCATGGACCATGACATGTATTTTTTATAATAGACATGAACGCTGAAAGATGTAGACATCACACAAATTAATTCAATGGTTGTTTTAAAAGTGGAAAACAATAAAAATTCAGTTGCCAGGCTGGCCGAGTGGTGTGTTGGTTAAGAGCCGGCTTGGAACACCAGCTCTGAGCAGCAGGGCCCCGGTTTGGATCCCACATGAGGGCCAGTGACACTGCCCTCTACAGCTAAGATGCTGAACAGCAGCTCAACCTGGAGCTGGGCTGCTGTGAGGTGCCTGCGACGGCGTGGGCTGCAGTGGGGCTGGCCAGCAGCTGCCGTGAGTCTCTGTGAGCGACTGCCTCTTCTGGGAAGAGCGCAATGATAATACCGATGTCCTCCACAACTAGACTGAAGAACAAAAGGACAGCAACTTGTCTGTTCCCCTTCCCCGATTCCCCAGCGCTGTTCCCCTCCCCCAATTCCCCAATAAAATCTTATATATATATAAAAAAATCCAGTTGCCAAACTAAAGGATTTTATACATCATAAAGTGCTCTTTATTATTTCCATGGTCTAAAATTTCTCATTCAAGAAAACAGATTCATTTCTAAATATTACATCTTTCTTGGCTGGAAAAAGAAGAAAATTTTCTTTGACAAAACTGTCCCAGGGAAACAAAACAAATGCTTTTCCAAATTAGAGCACAAGTCTTCCTTAATTGTCAGTGTGTGATAACTAAGATATGGTAGAAGTCTTTGAAATTTCATAAAAGCTATTGTTAAGATGGTGGTTTTGGCCGTTTTGCAGATGGTCCTTCTGAGTTAGTTCTGTTTTCAGTGTTATTTTCATCTTCTGCATCATCTTCATCACCTTTTAAAATAAATATTTGTTGTATGACAATGTGTTCAATGGTTGAAAAAAATATAGTTAAAACGGTTGACAATGAGATCATTTCACTTTAGGACTAATAAGACCATATTCCAGATTTGAAATATGCATTGTTAAAAATATTTCAGTAATTTTAGTGTTTAAAACCTTCCCTTTCTATCACTTTTTTGAAGATATAATTCATACGTCCATAAAATTCACTCTTTTAAAGCATACAGCTTATTGAATTTTAGTATATCCACAAGGTCCCTGCTGCTATGAACATTAATGTATAAGCTTTTGTGTGAACATATGTTTCCAACTCTCTAGGAAGAACTAGGAGTTTCTAGGCATGGAATTGCTGGGTCAGATGGTAACTTTATGTTCAGCTTTTTGACGAACTGCCAAGCTCTTCTCCAAAGAAGGTATGTTATTTTACATTTTCACCAGCAATGTACGAGGGCTCCATTTCTTCACATCCTCGCCAACGCTTGTTAATGTTCTTTTTGATTACAGGCAGGTAGTGGTATCTCATTGTGGTTTTGATTTGCGTTTCCCCAATGGCCAGTGATGTTGAACATCTTTTCATGTGCTTTATTGGCCCTGCATATTTTACTTGGAGACCTATCTATTCAAATTGTTTGTACATTTGGTAATTAGATTACTTACATTTTTAGTGTTGAGTTCTACCACTTTTCTTTAGTACTTATAATTTTTTATTTTGTATATTACTAGTTGAGATATAATTCATATAACATAAAATTCACCATTTTATCTCTACCACTTTTAACAAAAGTAATTCAAACCTAAACTTTATGGTGATTTCATTAAGCAAATACAAAAACATGTCCACCTATACAAAGACATTACTGACCCACCATTAATAGCACAGGGGGCAGTGATTTTTCCAGTAAGTAATGACAGGTTTTTCTTAAAATGGCTCTATCTATACTCTTGTTTTTATGCCAATGATAACATTTTCAACAGATGAGAGAGGCACTTTTGGAGCCAAGGAACAGGACTTCACTTTCAATATATGTAACAACATCCAATTACCTTATTCATGGAAGCAATCTATTGTCTGAACTCAGTGTAATGTTACGAATTGGCTCCTTCACATTATCTGGAACTATCAAGATATAAACAAGATAGAAAAGAAAAAAAAGGAAAGTATGGTTTAAGCTCCTCCACGGAGGAGTCAAGTCCTAACTCCAATGTTTAGTTCTTAGGTTCTTCAGCTCAGGGCAGTCAAAATGTACCTATCTATTTTTGCATTCAAGACAAGATTTAAAAAATACCAACGCATTTAAACTTCACGTTTCTACTTTCAAACTGCACCTACAAAACTGGGATATGGGAAAGCAGTGCCTTGGGAGTTAAGACTTGTTAAACTGACATCTGCCCCAATCTTCAGAACCTGCTCCGATTCTGCGCTAGATGGCAGTCTTCCACACATATTTGTAAGTTCACACCCGGTAAAACTTTTCATCCTTCAACATCATGCCCTCTCTGAAGCCATCCTGGGTTCTCTCGGTTTACTATTCGGGTCACACTTCCACTCTTCAATAAGAGTGTTTGCCTGTCTAACCCCGCACCAGTCTGAATCCACAAGGAGAGTAACTGACTCGCATTCACCTCATTCTTTCTCCAGAGCTCAGCCCAGTGCCTGGCACAGAGTAGTTAGCCTTCAGCACGTTTTTGTAATATAAATGAAAAGAGACAGAGTCATGAAAACGCCTGGGTAGAAGCAGCCCAGATAAATCAGCCCAGATTCAGCTCAGATATGGTGGAAGATACCAATAATTTTTAGGTGTTATTCTTTGTCCCCAGAGGCCCACTTTCTTCAAGTCTGCTACTCTACACGGGCTCTCCAAAGAGATGTTCCCTGGACTCCCCTACCTTCTCCCCACCATTGCAACCGCACCGTCTCAGAACTCACCGTCCAAGGCCTCGTCGGGAGCCGCCGCCACCA
>NW_017731419.1:184136-188604 GCF_001890085.2 Hipposideros armiger
TTTTTTTGGAGTGTAGCCAGCTTTATAAAATAGATTTTCTTAAATATTTCTTTTCTACTGTAGTAAAATATGTGGCAAATTGCCTAGATTATGTGTAGGGTTGAAAACAAGCACATGCAGGTACCTACCACCCAGATCAAGGAGTAGAACATCACTGGCATCCCTGAAACTCCCTCCTTCCTAGAGGAGGGTTTCTATTACCAAGATTTCGAAAAGTTTTGCCTGCTTTTCCTTCAAATTTTTATTCTGAAACATTTTAAATCTACCAACAGATTGAAAGACTATTATGAACATTTGTGTACCTCTTACGTATACTCATTTTTCAAACATTTTACTACATTTATCTTTCTCCTCTTCTTTATAATTTACTTTTGTCCTTTGTTTTTTTGCTGAACCATTTGAAAGTTCCAGATATCATGATATTATACCTCTAAATACTTCAACACGCATCTCTTAAAAATCTAAGGAATTCTTTTAATGCACTGATTTTCTCTTTGGTGGAATCAGTCATTTCCCAGAATTAAAGTGTGATGTTACTTACACAAACCTACACACATTCACCTACATTTTCATGCGTTAAAATTATTAAGCAGACAAGCTTATTCACAGCTGACTGAAAATATTAAACTATCACTGTAAGAAAAATTATATGAAAACAAGCACTAGTATAGTACACATATAGTGATAAGAAACATGCAACAGCGTTTTAGTGCTCTTGTGCAAGCTTTTTTATTAGTTTTAGTGGTTTTTACAAGAAGATCTTGACCACAGATAATCTGATTTCAATTATTTCTCAGATCACAGTTTGGTTATTAGGTCATTATGCCATACTTCATTAATTCATTCTCTCTTTTTTCATTTTGGGGCTGTCTTTTAGGGCTCAGTAAAGAGACAAGCACTATATGCCTGTAGTACGTGCACCCCAGAGGGAGAAGAACCAGCAGGAATTTGCCTAGCTTGCAGTTATGAATGTCATGGAAGTCATAAACTATTTGAGCTGTACACGAAAAGGTAAAGACAGTCAGGGACTGATGCTGAATATTTTTTAAATGTTTAGAGTCTTTCCCAGCTGTACTTTTTGTCTCAATCTTGCTTTTCTATTCAAAGTAGCTGTGTACTGGTAAAATTTATTATAATTGTTCTATGTAATTTGAGACAACAGTTTTTCCCAAGAGGCTTTTAAAATTTAATTATGGTACAAACTCAAATCCTTCCCTGCCATTAATTTATGTGTATCTGTGGATATTTATCTCTATGCATTTTAATTCCCAGAATTATTAAATCTTTTATTGTTATGTGCTGGGAGAAATTCTGAATCGGATACATGAGCAGCATGTATCCAACTTTTTTGGATTGTACTGCAACCAAGGCCACTTTTTAAATCCTAGAAATGAGTTGAAAGGAAAGAGGCTACGATATGAATTTAAAGAAGTCTTTAGATTTAAAAGAAAAATTAAAATTGGCTCTTTCTAACTTTGTTTCAGAAATTTTCGTTGTGATTGTGGAAACAGCAAGTTTAAAAATTTGGAATGCAAATTATTTCCTGTAAGTAAGCACTGTAACTGAATGCATCAAAAGTAGCTGAGACTGATATTTGACAAAGTGGATAAAAACCAAATATTTTCCAAAAGGGAAGTTCTTATGCTTATTCTTTGCAAATGGGCAAATCAACATTAGACTTCTTTTTTTTACCATGTTAGAAAATTAAATAACCTATTCAGAGCCTACAGTATACATTGTAATAAATATGAAAGGTTTTGGGGAAATTTTCTTTGAAGTAATTCAGGTTGAATTATATTAGTTGTGCTCATGCTCTGCGGGTTTTAAAAAAGCAGAGGGTATGACTGAAAACTGACTAAACAAAACTTGGTAATAATGAATGTGGGCTAGATGCTGCTTTTTGGCTAATAAAAACTATGCTTATACAATAACTTTTACTGAAATAACAGGAATGGAAGAGAAAGTAAGTGATTTTATATTATTCAATCATAATTGCTAAAACTGTCTTGCTTTTCTCTTCTTTGAAGTTTATTTTAGACAGTTTTCTTGACTGCTTTTTATTACCTCTTAGTAACCTGGAGGCTTTGGCTATTACAGCTGGGCATTAAGTACTTTAAAATTCTAGGCCAATGTCAGTTAACATAGTTGATAATACTGATGATTAACTTTTATCACTATTTTATTAAATAGGTGTATTCAGTTTTCCCCAATTTCTACAAAGAATGTACAAAAAATAATTTATCTTTTTTCCCTGTATCCTGTGAAAGGTATCCCTTTAATAGGAGTGAATTCTTTTTGTTTGTACTTTGAAAGTTAAAGACCAGCTTCTGGGGGAAAGATATAAAATGCAGAAATGTTTTGAATACAGAAATCTCTGATGCATGAAATTATAGTTAAAGTTAGAGCATATTAAGTATTGAAATTAATACCTTTCAGGACAAAGCAAAGATAAATTCTGGCAATAAATACAATGACAACTTTTTTGGATTGTACTGCATTTGCAAGAGACCTTATCCTGATCCTGAAGATGAGGTAAGAAAGCTGGTGGTTAACACCTGGGAGCGTGTCATCTCCAGCCTTTATTCTTCAGCCTCTTGTCACATTTGGGCCTCTATCTCCTCAGGGGGGATTTGGGGGTTGTGAAAGGATTCTGTATTTATCCCTCCTGATGAACCTAGGCTGGATGTATAACTGGTACAAAACTCAACTATTCTCATTCTTACATCATAAGAATGAAATATTGGACAGGACTTTCCCAAGGCTAGGACCTTATCCTGTCCTCTCCCTCTCTGCCTGCCTGCTCCACTCCCCCAAACATTATTCAAAAAATGACCTTTAACTTTTTTTTTTTTAAAGATTTTTATTTTTTTTTTATTATTTTTTATTGGCGAATTGGGGAAGGGGAACAGACAAGTTGCTGTTGTTTTGTTCTTCAGTCCAGCTGTGGAGGACGTTGCTTCACTGGCCCAAGTTGGCACCATCATTGCACTCTTCCCGGGCGAGGCAGATCAGTCGCTGGCTTCTAGACGGCCGCTCACTGCGGCTGCTGGCCGCTCACGCTGACTGCTGGCTACATACGGTAGCCCATGGCAACCCACTGCCACAGGGGCTGCAGCCTAAGCCGTCACCGGTGACTCATGGCAGCCCAGCTCCAGGTTGAGATGTTGTTCAGCATCTTAGCTGTGGAGGGCAGTGTCACTGGCCCTCATATGTGGGATCCGANCCGGTCCTGAGCTTCCCACTGTGCCAGGGGGTCGAAATACTCAGCCACCAGCTCCCTCATCTGGGCTATGCCGGACAACAGACTCTGAAAAGGGTCGGCGTCGCCCGCCGAGTCACAAGACACCCCCAGCTGCTGCCGTTGTCCATCCGGCCCGACGTACTCGCCCAACAGCTCCATGGCAACCGCTGAGCTTCCAGACGCGCCACAAGGAAGTACCACCCGGAAGCGGAAATCTGCCCGCGCGGGGCGCAGGCGGGAGAAGGGAGAGGCGTGACTTCCGTTTGTCGGAAGTTGCTCCTCCCTCTTCCTTCACTTCCTTCTTTGGGATTGGTTCCTGGCACTCAGGATCCGCCTCCTCCGGCCACGCCTCCCGCGGCCGCTTTTTCCCGCCTCCGCCAGAGCAGAGCTGGGGTTTGGGTGACAGTTGAGGATGGCCGGAGCTGAGGGTCCCGCTGGGCGGCAGTCAGAGCTGGAGCCCGTGGTATCGCTGGTGGACGTACTTGAGGAGGACGAGGAGCTGGAGAATGAGGCGTGCGCCGTACTGGGCGGCAGCGACTCGGAGAAGTGCTCCTACTCGCAGGTGGGTGCGCGGCGGGGGCTTCGCCTCCCCTGAGCTCCCCCGGGAACCTTCTCTTCCCGACCGGACTTGTCCTATTCCCGCCTGCCGCGGCCGGCTCCTAGTGGTGGTCCGAGGCCGCCATTCGTCGTGGGTTTCCCCATCCCGGGCCCAGCTGCCCTTTTACCCCAAGCATCTTGACCCCCATCCTCAGCCTGTGTCCAAAAGGGCCCCCCTTCTTCTCGATCTTCGTCCGGCCGCTCAGGATTCTCCAGGCTTTGGCCTTGGAGCAGCTGCTCTTTCCTTCCTCTCGGTGTGTCCCGGCTGTTTTTCACAAAACCATTCCCGTGACCTCTCAAATCCAGACATCTTTGTCCCTACTTTTCCCTTCCTAAGAGTATTTATTGGGAACCGAATGGGAGGGTAAAAATAGTTAAAGGAGAGAGCCCTGAATTTGAAAATCTCCCCGAGTGGGCCGGACTCCTTGACAGCTAGTTCCTTTGCAGTTTAGTTTGACCAGCGCTAGCTGGTAGTGGCATGAGGAGAGAGTCTTGGGGTCTTTAAGTGGTGTGGACTGAGATCATAATACCAGTTATCATCATTGAGTAGTTTACACTGCAAAGTGGTTAGTGTTTTTTTTTTGGTTTTTTTTTTAGCTGAGCCATCCTGCCACCTGTTGGCAGCTCAGC
>NW_017731419.1:192565-195655 GCF_001890085.2 Hipposideros armiger
CAGCCCAGCTCCAGGTTGAGCTGTTGTTCAGCATCTTAGCTGTAGAGGGCAGTGTCACTGGCCCTCATATGTGGGATCCGAACCCCGTGCCCTCTGGTGTCCCAAGCCAGCTCTTAACCACCGCGCCACTCGGCCGGCCTGACCTTTAACTTTTTGCCTCCCTGAAAGGAAAGAAATGAGATGTACAAATTGGATCCTCTTAAAAATTTCAATTAGAAGTATACAAAGAATTTAGAGTTCTTCTTCCTCACTCCTGCTCCTTCTTCCTCCCAGACATAACTACTGTTAACATTTTTGGTGTATATGCATTTTAGACCTTTTTTTGTGCACATATAAGTTGAGTGAATGTGCGTTTTAGTTTGTAGTTTCTTTTTCTTGTAATGAAAGTGAAAACTCTGTACATTCACTTCTGCAACTTGCTTTCCCCCCTTACCAGTGTATCTTACATATCTTCCATGTTAAACAATACAAATCTACCTCATTCTAACCGCAGCAGAGTATTCTATAATTTGACATGCCATAAGTTCGTACCTAAATGTTCTATAGCAGGATGGCATTGTCTATTTTCTCAGTATTATAAAGAAAGCTGTAGTGAACAGCTTTATACAGTAATATAACTGAGTAAACTGCAAGGAGTTATGTAGAATGGATAGAGTTAGAATTGATGGGTCAAAGGATATTTGTATTTAAAATTGTGATCATGTCTGTGAAAAGGGTTCAACCTCCAACAGTATATGATACTGTTTTTTCCCCAACATTCTTGTCATCCCTATATGTTTTCAGTCTTTTAAAATTTTGCCATTCTGATAGACGAAAAACAGTATCTTTTAAAAATTTTCCTTTCCTTGATCATGGGTAAGGTTATGCCTCTATTCACAAGTTTATTGGACATTTTTAATAGTCATCTATTGTCCTTTCGTATCTTTGGCCCACATTGTGATTGGGTTGGGTTTTGCTTATGTATTTACTAATTTGAAGGAGTCTTTGTATTTAGAGAAATTAGCCTTCTGCTGTCTTCCTTGCTTTCTTGTTGTCTTGGAACTGTAATTATTGAACCAAATTATTTAGAAGAGAAAATTGAAGATATCTTTGGGTTAACAAAGATAAAAACTTAAAACTGGATATTTTAAGGTATGGGGTACAGTGTTATATACACAAATGCTATTGAATCAAAAGACAGAAAATAAGATGAGTAAATTGATCAAGGCAGAAGAATAAAACTGCCATGCCTTCCCCCCCAACCCCCTCCCACACACAGATGCGTGTATATGGGTTTTTTTTCCTTCAAGAAACCATAATGAGGAAAGGACAGAATAACATTGGAATGTTAATCAGTAGATAATGAAAGCCGGGAATAAAAGGAAAATCATTCTAAATATAGTCTATGCCCTTTGGTATATCATTTTCCTAGACCAGAATTTAATTGATTCAAATTAGGGAAGTTATTGCTGTTCATATTATCAAGAGATTGTAATATTTACTTTTCAGTTAATTGGCAGCATGGTGTGATAAAAAGTCCCAGTTGTCACATTGTATATTGGTCAATTCATATTATCTCTTTGGGCCTGGGTCTATGTATAAAATGAGAATACTTTACTTATTTATAAAGTTCTGGGAGAATCAGATATTAAATAACTGGTGTGAAAGAGCTTTGACAGTTGCTTGCAAGTGCTTATCTCTGTAGCACCAGTTCATATAGAATGAACTTGTCTTTGGCCCCTTGATCAACTGTTGTTTTTCCTTTTCCCCTTGGATAGCCCCGTCGTCGTCGATAGTGCTCTCACAGATTGGGCAGAGAATTACTTAATATCTAATTCTACTGTGTGCCAGGTTTATTTTCATGTTCCAGAGTTCAATTAATCATTAACATACAAACTGCTTTTCCATGTTAGATTCCAGATGAGATGATCCAGTGTGTAGTCTGTGAAGACTGGTTCCATGGAAGGGTAAGGAAAGCCTTTAGCTTTTAAAGCCATTGTCTTCACAAAAGGAGAAAAGATCTTTGCTTTTTGAATTGTGTTATATTTTACATTATAGTTACTCTTCTAAAAGTGTACTATAAAGATATGATCAGTGTACTACTGCAATATTTGTTTATAAAATAACAAGCATTTTGGACAACCGGAGATCACAAGAAAAATACTCAGTGTTCTGTGTTCACAGCATCTTGGTGCCATTCCCCCTGAGAGTGGGGACTTCCAGGAGATGGTGTGCCAGGCCTGCATGAAACGCTGCTCTTTCCTGTGGGCTTACGCTACACAACTGGCAGGTAGGTGTCTCTGTGAGTCAGTGTCTCACAAACCTGTGCTTGTGAAGTTTTTGTGTTCAGTCCAGAACTTCTAGCAACTATTTTTAACGGACTCTGAGGTATAGAAAAAAGTATAAGACATGTTCTTCCTCCACAAGGTACTTATAGATTGATTGCAAGTCTAGCAAGAACAAATTTGTACTTAAATGGCATGATGCAGAGTATAGATGAGGCTGTAATTAGAGAAAATGAAGGAGGCAGTGTTCAAATGGGACTTTGAAAGATAAATAGAACCCAAATACGTTGTTTTGAAATGTAAGACATGCTGGGCCGGCCAAGTGGTGCGTTGTTTAGGAGTTGGCTTGGGACGCCAGCTCTGAACAGCAGGGCCCCAGTTTGGATCCCAGATGAGGGCCAGTGACACTGCCCTCTACAGCTAAGATGGTGAACGACAGCTCGACCTGGAGCTGGATTGCCGTGAGTTGCCGGCGACAGCATAGGCTGCAGTGGGGCTGGCCGGCAGCAGGCGTGAGCTTTTGTGAGAAGCCGTCCAATGGCCGGAGAGCAACTGCCTCACCCGGGAAGAGTGCAATGATAATACCAACATGAGCCAGTGAAGCAAAGTCTTCCACAAGTAGACTGAAGAACAAAAGGACAGCAACTTGCCTGTTCCCCTTCCCCGATTCCCCAATGCTGTTTCCCTTCCCTAATTCCTCCATAAAATCTTAAAAAAAAGAAAAGAAATGTAAGACATGCTATTGGTTGGGGAGGGAGTGGTGGGTGATATCTGGTGTTTTATACACTAAGAAATTGACGCCAAACAAGTACTCAGCAACGAATGG